>NW_015634043.1:737874-744426 GCF_001515625.1 Sinocyclocheilus rhinocerous
CTTTTTTTTTTTTTTTTTACAGTTTATTGAACTGTTGTGTAAAAGCAATATCACACCAGCGATCGTACCGTCAGTCAGAACATCAATACGACTGTGATTTACTGTGGCCAAATCAAAACATTGTGATATTGCCTAATTGTATGTGTCAGAAATATATATTTTGCCAAAAATACAGTAATTTTAGTGGTAAGGCCACAGTAGTGTGTAAATTGGCAAGAGCTTCTCCAGCTCTACAAAGAATAATAAGCTGTGTCATGTCTGGTTTTAAATATCCTTCATTCATTCATTATTTGACTTGTAAATGTCACATAAAATGGGTTGGGAAGAGCGTTTAATGTAAAAAGACATTTAGACAGAACATAACCCCAGCCATGAGAAAAATGGTCTCTCTTTTGTCTTTATTGACTCAATCGTGAGTCTTTATATAGACTTTTACTTCCTTAGAGAGTCACACATAGAAGCATACACGCTTGCTGTTATTATACACATAGAGCCTTACATGCTGCGATTTTATCAGCTCTGAGCGCAAACAGCGGGGACACCTTCTTATTGACTGCCTTCCTCCCTCTAGTCATTGTGAGCACTTCTCAGGGGCTTTGTGTGGCCCAATCACTCTTGAAATTGCCACAGAGTGAAGGATGTTATATAGCCAGGTTTAGACCAATTGGAGTTGATGAGAGCGAACACAGCTCTAGGGAATTAGTGGCAGTGCCAGCGACCCATGCTGCTTCTGTTTAATCAGGGACTGACGTGTGAAGGTGGCCCGTGAGCCGTTAGCACGGCAAGGCGATAGCAGTGGGAGAGCACTGTAGAGCCTCCCTGCCTGTAATGTACAATTCAGATCCCTAGAAGTTACATTTCATCATCTCTACAATGAAACCTCATCTCCTCCACCAAGGCTTTAAAGAGAAAAGACTTTTTATCGTTTCTTTCTTCAACAAGAGCCAAACGAACGAGAATCAAACCTTTTAACCTTCCTCATGGTTTGTTCCAGCAGTGGCTATCGTTGTAAAAGCTGGCTCATATTGCCTCTATAGTGGTTTATATGAAAGTAAAAATCTAAAGTTTAAAAATTGGTACTTAATCAGAATTTTGTCTTATTTTCCAGTGAAAATATGTCAACATCAACCTTCACTGAAAAAATGATACAGTGGACCAAAACTGTAAAACAACTGTAATTTGTTACAGTCAAATTTATTTGTCTCAAATTATATTTAGGATTTGGTTCAAATCTTAAAATTTGATTTAATATTAATAAAAAAATATCTCTTCTCGGAAAGACAAAAACACAGATTATTTGTTATAAAGATCATAGTGTATACTGAAAAAGGGTGTTGGATATACATGATTTAATAATGCATTGGTTGTACTTGAATTAACTAAGTAACTCAAACATAATTTGTTCACACGAGCAGATTAAGTAGTGTCGAAGTGATTTTATACAGATATATATTTTTGGTCACATCACTGAATATTGTAACATGGTATAAACTAGCAACAAAGACATACTCTTTATGTAACTACATATACAGAAGGGGAATATATATATATATATATATATATATATATATATACTGTATATATGTTTGGAAAGATATTTCTGTCAGTGGGTAGAACTGATTCATGTTATTTTGTTAAAATGCCCCTATTATGGGTAATGAAAGTTTCATATTTTGGTTTTGGGAGTCCCCAACAACAGGTTGACATGCATGCAAGAACAAAAAAAAAAATTCATTGTCTTATAATATGCATTTATTTTTATCTTACTTGCTCAACGACTCCCAAACGATTCGCTCAACGATTCATTTTTCCAAACCCCTCCTTTGCGTGACGCTAATCTGTGGTGATTGGTCCGATTGAATCTTGCCTGTAATGCCTGATAAAACAGCGTTTGTGAGCGCAGTGCTGCTTTGTGTACAGCGTTACCGGGGAAACCGCTATTCTTACTGCTTCAAAAGCGCCACCTAGTGGCAAAGAATGAATTTGCATTTTCATTCAGACCAACAAGTGGGCGGGCAATATGCTAATGTTTCATGTTCAGGTCAACATGAAACGGCTTGGGATTCGTTTTAAAAACGACTCGCTTCAATGATTCAGAGTCGACTCTTTCTTTTGAGAGACTATAACTTTATACATGGTGCATTTTCAGATTTGAAATTTTGCAGGATGTTTTCATTCACTTAGAGCTGTTACACACTGCATGAAAGGTAATTTTCAAAAATCTAGGGGCACTTTAATACATTATTTATAAAAATGACATAACGAATAAACATAGAATTGTGTGAAAATACAGAGTGAGAAGGGTTACACATTTGACTAGGATGAAGTTATTATTAAGAGGTTTAAGCGGAGTTTACAGTTGCCACACAACACTGCAACCATTACATTTTTTTATGTTTTGAATCTTATTTTAGGTGATTTCTTTTGTTTTTATTAAGTAGCTCATATATTTTCATTTTTCTTATATTTTGGTATGTGTCCATCAAGACCCAAAATAAAAAGATAATATAATTAAATGAAACTTTTTCTGTTAAATTTCCAGCAAAATATATTGTATTTTTTTTTACTTTGACATAAATTATGCATACCATGTTATATATGTTGCTGCCACCCACTCTGAGGCTGTAGGATTTATGTATGTATTTTTCTTCAGCAGGTCATCATGGGAGAGTGTTTTCAGTAAGAGCAGTGAGGTGGTGACCGCGCAGGAGCTGAGGTGCTGCCAGCGTGTCGTACAGTTGTGCAGAGACTGTCTGCTTGTAGTCTACAAGTTTGTGGCTGACTCCCGTGGTTCTCTCAGTGGACTTAGCCCAGACTGGGACGACACAAGGTATAGTCACTTCCTCAAGCGCCCATGATCACGCTGCTATAAGAACAAACTGACAATCACATCACCATTAGTACAGTTAACACCGCAGAACGGCATTTAATATGAAAGTTCAATAACGAAAGAAAATGAAGTGATTCATTGCATCATGCAACCTCATTTAAAGCATCTAAAACTTTTGCAAACTCTGGGACTAAACTCTACAGATACTGCATTCATGTCACGTTGAATTTACGGAAATTATGAGATGACAAAACAGAGATTGGGACACAGTCACACAGACACATTTTGTTTCTATGGCAATGCTCACTTTTGTTTCTAATGACAGCGAAAATTTAATACATTCTTTCCTCTTCCTTAAAATATTGAAAAATACTGAAATGTAACATGTGGCACTGGCTATAATAATTTTACATGCAAATATCAAGTTTGCTAACTGTCTGTTGTTTTTATATGATGTCACAATAGGCGAATTCACAAAAAAGCTACTTTTTCCATGCAGTATTTCAGGACAAACACTTGTATTTAAGGGTCAGTTTCACTGTAGGGTGCCTGTACATAAATAACTCATTTGCAATTTGCAATAACAACATCAGCTTTACAAAAAAAATTACTGTTATATTAGGCTAAGTTTTTATATTCATAACAAAAGCATTACTTGGCTTTTTAGATACATTTTCTAGATTAATTTTTTTTAAATTTTGTGTAAGAGGATGCGTGTTATTTTGCTATGTCCCATGCACTGATCATTAAATTTGAATGATAGAAGAATACTGTCAAATCATAAAATTAAAAAAAATTTGTTCTCCTATTAATATTTTGTTAAAAAAGAGATTACTGAATTTGAGTGTATTGATCATTTGGTAATAAAAACGATATTTTTATTTCATAAAAAAGAAGAGTTTATCCATGTCCCTTGAATGGTTGTCCACCCGTCGTATTGGGGAATCCGCCCCTTTAAGAAAAGGCCAGCCCCTTTAGTGACATCAAGACAACAGATTTTTTGTCTCTTCAGTGGCGGGAATTTCAACGGCTGAGATGAGTAAGTTGGTGACTTTGCAAATGACAAATTTTCTTTTGTTGAGTTTGCTTACTTGCTTTGCCAAAGCTTAACATGTACACCCTGTTGGCATAAAATATGCCAGAAGTGATTAGAATACAGTATTTTCAAAATATGTAAGTTTAAATATAACAAATTCTCTTCAACAACTAGACTAACTATTTAGCTAATTTGTTGTAAGCTAATATGCTAATTGAAGCTCAATATGTCCACCCTGTCGGCCACTTAGACTCGATAGGGTGGATATACACATGACAGGGTGGACATAGCATTCATTTGTAGTTAATATTGCTAAAAACTAAAATGAAGGGGGGGAGGGTATATCAGTGTGATTAGAGATGTAATTATATTATTTATTATTATATTATTTTTCCAAAGTTGAATAAATGTTTCATTGTAATATTTTGTCATGCTTTGTGTATTCTGCTTTATGTGTCCACCCCGTCATGTGCTGGTCCACCCTGTCATCTTGATATTTTACAATAATATTTTAAATAATAATTAAATCATACCTATATAATCCTATAGTGTTCAATAGCTGGGTGTGGGGGCAATAACATGCAAACAAAAACTGCATCCAAATATCACAGTTTTCTCCAAATAAGAAAAAAATACACGTGTTTCTTTAAAAACACATGGTTTACATAAAATGTTTTACGTATTTATAATTTGAAAGCAAACCAATAACCCTGTTTAGGAAAGGGATATCATACCTTTCAGAAAATATAATTTGCATCTTAATTTTGCAATGAAAACGTATTTAACAGTAATATATATGTCCATGACAGGGTGGACATATCTTATGGTTTATGCTTCGAATAATGGCCCATAATTATCTAAAAAAAAAAATGTGTGGGAGCTCAGCTAATATGTTTCTATAGTACTTGAGTGTCTACTATTTATGACATGGCATACAGTGAATGGGAAATTAAAACCAAAAATTTTGAGTATTGTGAGGGTTGAAAGGCACTCTATGGTGATATTGACCCTTAAATGAATGAATTTAAAGTCAATATTTAAAGTCCTTTCAGTGCAAACACCCCCCTTTCTATGTAAAGTTTGCCCGTAATGCAGGAGATTACACTTGATTCAAAAAACTCAGTCTGGCATAATTAATATTGCACTATACACACAATTTCTGACTGTTTACAGGAAAGTGTTCCACATTTTCAGGCTGATACACTTTCTTTACCACTTTGTATGAAATGTGCATTCAAATCAAATACTTTTCATTCGCTCAGTTCGTTAGGAAGAAGGTAAATTAGCTCCACAGTTACTGAATTTCTGATGTTTAATTAACCCACCCACAATTTGGTTCTCATCACGTTGTATTTGACATTTGAGTTTTGCAAATGTAGCTGGATCAGGTTTGTTAGGAGGTCTTTACACTGGAAAGGTGGAACAGAAACTGCAAACTGAAGTGGTATTTATATGTAAAGAGGTGTTTATACAGATATAACACTATACAAATATATGTACTCAAGAATTACAAATCACTAGACACAATACATCACACTGATTCTTAAAATACGGTCACATTTACCATCGCTAACTATTATTATATTAAAATCTATTTCTGTTTCTTTTTATTCATATTTTAAGTATAAACGTCACCTAAAATCATTTACAATATATTATATAAAAACAAGCCTTACTATTCTATTTATTTTAACATTCAAGCAAATAAATCAGTTTTGTGTAAAGGATGTGTAGGTATTTTTGAATGCAAAGTAGTATATACTGAAAAAGAAAAAAGAGAAAAAAAAAACGTAAAAATTACGTATAAATCCGCGTCATCTGGAGTTTCATGTGAGGGTGAAAAAGTTCCCTCTGCAGATTTCTTTCATGGCCTCATTAATTCAATGTGACCAACAGAAAGCTTCTTGGTTTGAAAGTGAGTTGTGTTTGAGAAGTGCTTCATTAATCTCAACAATATTAAAGGGATAGTTCACCAAAAAATGAAAATTCTGTCGTTAATTACTCTGCAGAGCATTTTTACTTGTATTTGTTAGAAAATGTTGTATTATTAGAGCTGATCAGCTCAGTGTAATTCACCTACCTTTTTGACATGCTTATGCAGACATTGTATGATTTTTTACCTGAGTTTTAAACTTTTGACAGAGTTTACTTGCATTTCATGTCCTGCATAAGCTTAAGGACTTGGGAATGTAGAATCATGCAGAATGATTAAGTAGTAAATTCCATCTTTCGACCCTGACTTGTTGACTGCCGTGTTTGCTGGACGTCTCTCATCCTGTCATTCCATCCCCTTGGGCTGTATATTTTAGTTTTGGATCACAGTCGTTCCCACCGTATCTCAGTATGTCTGATCTTCGGCCACCAACCTTTGTCCACCTGCTTGCTTGTTTTTGTTTTTTGTTTTTTGCTGGATTTCCATGGAGAGACTAGCCAGTCATTTTCGATTTCCTCTCCACTCTCCATCCCAGCCAATATCCGCTCTCTTCTCACACTTGTGTTCTCTCAGGACATGCCTCATTGACGACTCATTGCTGGAACGGCCCTTGGGGATCCGTTATTTTTCAATCAGCCAGCATCTGCTTTGCCTCGTTAGGAAAATGATGCCTGGGTAACAGTCTCATCCTTGCTTCCTACTCCATCGCCTCCCTTCCTTCCTTGTTCAGATCCATCAGGTGACTGTCCTCTC
>NW_015634043.1:746584-750677 GCF_001515625.1 Sinocyclocheilus rhinocerous
TTATGTGTCCACCCCGTCATGTGCTGGTCCACCCTGTCATCTTGATATTTTACAATAATATTTTAAATAATAATTAAATCATACCTATATAATCCTATAGTGTTCAATAGCTGGGTGTGGGGGCAATAACATGCAAACAAAAACTGCATCCAAATATCACAGTTTTCTCCAAATAAGAAAAAAATACACGTGTTTCTTTAAAAACACATGGTTTACATAAAATGTTTTACGTATTTATAATTTGAAAGCAAACCAATAACCCTGTTTAGGAAAGGGATATCATACCTTTCAGAAAATATAATTTGCATCTTAATTTTGCAATGAAAACGTATTTAACAGTAATATATATGTCCATGACAGGGTGGACATATCTTATGGTTTATGCTTCGAATAATGGCCCATAATTATCTAAAAAAAAAAATGTGTGGGAGCTCAGCTAATATGTTTCTATAGTACTTGAGTGTCTACTATTTATGACATGGCATACAGTGAATGGGAAATTAAAACCAAAAATTTTGAGTATTGTGAGGGTTGAAAGGCACTCTATGGTGATATTGACCCTTAAATGAATGAATTTAAAGTCAATATTTAAAGTCCTTTCAGTGCAAACACCCCCCTTTCTATGTAAAGTTTGCCCGTAATGCAGGAGATTACACTTGATTCAAAAAACTCAGTCTGGCATAATTAATATTGCACTATACACACAATTTCTGACTGTTTACAGGAAAGTGTTCCACATTTTCAGGCTGATACACTTTCTTTACCACTTTGTATGAAATGTGCATTCAAATCAAATACTTTTCATTCGCTCAGTTCGTTAGGAAGAAGGTAAATTAGCTCCACAGTTACTGAATTTCTGATGTTTAATTAACCCACCCACAATTTGGTTCTCATCACGTTGTATTTGACATTTGAGTTTTGCAAATGTAGCTGGATCAGGTTTGTTAGGAGGTCTTTACACTGGAAAGGTGGAACAGAAACTGCAAACTGAAGTGGTATTTATATGTAAAGAGGTGTTTATACAGATATAACACTATACAAATATATGTACTCAAGAATTACAAATCACTAGACACAATACATCACACTGATTCTTAAAATACGGTCACATTTACCATCGCTAACTATTATTATATTAAAATCTATTTCTGTTTCTTTTTATTCATATTTTAAGTATAAACGTCACCTAAAATCATTTACAATATATTATATAAAAACAAGCCTTACTATTCTATTTATTTTAACATTCAAGCAAATAAATCAGTTTTGTGTAAAGGATGTGTAGGTATTTTTGAATGCAAAGTAGTATATACTGAAAAAGAAAAAAGAGAAAAAAAAAACGTAAAAATTACGTATAAATCCGCGTCATCTGGAGTTTCATGTGAGGGTGAAAAAGTTCCCTCTGCAGATTTCTTTCATGGCCTCATTAATTCAATGTGACCAACAGAAAGCTTCTTGGTTTGAAAGTGAGTTGTGTTTGAGAAGTGCTTCATTAATCTCAACAATATTAAAGGGATAGTTCACCAAAAAATGAAAATTCTGTCGTTAATTACTCTGCAGAGCATTTTTACTTGTATTTGTTAGAAAATGTTGTATTATTAGAGCTGATCAGCTCAGTGTAATTCACCTACCTTTTTGACATGCTTATGCAGACATTGTATGATTTTTTACCTGAGTTTTAAACTTTTGACAGAGTTTACTTGCATTTCATGTCCTGCATAAGCTTAAGGACTTGGGAATGTAGAATCATGCAGAATGATTAAGTAGTAAATTCCATCTTTCGACCCTGACTTGTTGACTGCCGTGTTTGCTGGACGTCTCTCATCCTGTCATTCCATCCCCTTGGGCTGTATATTTTAGTTTTGGATCACAGTCGTTCCCACCGTATCTCAGTATGTCTGATCTTCGGCCACCAACCTTTGTCCACCTGCTTGCTTGTTTTTGTTTTTTGTTTTTTGCTGGATTTCCATGGAGAGACTAGCCAGTCATTTTCGATTTCCTCTCCACTCTCCATCCCAGCCAATATCCGCTCTCTTCTCACACTTGTGTTCTCTCAGGACATGCCTCATTGACGACTCATTGCTGGAACGGCCCTTGGGGATCCGTTATTTTTCAATCAGCCAGCATCTGCTTTGCCTCGTTAGGAAAATGATGCCTGGGTAACAGTCTCATCCTTGCTTCCTACTCCATCGCCTCCCTTCCTTCCTTGTTCAGATCCATCAGGTGACTGTCCTCTCCCTTGGGTAGAAACAGAAGAGGTCAAGTGACATATAAGTGACCCTAAGTCAATACGAAATCAAAACTCACCTCATGTACTTCCTGTTCCAGGTTGCATGATTTATCAGTGCACATTATTCCAAAGAAGGTGTGTTTGAAATCTTTGATAAAAATATAATAACTTGCTCTGTCTCTGAAAAAAAAAAAAAACTTTACTTTTCACTTGACATCACCCAAGTCCTTTTATTTGTATGCCCCTTCTCTAACCATCTGTTATATATATGCAATGCCAATTTTTTACCATCCAATCAATTTCAGATGAATAGAATCCAAAAAGTCCCAAGCTACATTTTTTTTTTTTTTTTTTTGGAAATTTGTCAGATTTTGGTGGTTGGGTTTGAGGGTGGTTAAAGTAGCCTCCAAAGTAACGCAATGACCATGTCCCATGTCAAAACTCAAAATATGCAATTTACATACCTAAAATACATATTTTACAGTCACCGTTATGCAGATGATCATAAACAGCTAAAAGGCTTACCAGTGGCCATCCTTCACAAAACTTAACATCTACCACAGTTTTATCATAGGTAGAATGCAAAATGTTTCAATACAAGCATTTCAGTCAAATGTAATTTATACAATATTTCAAGCCTTTAACCCAGTGGAGAAAATCAACCCGCCGCAACAGTTTAAATTTCCATGCAAAATATGCGAATTTGGCAACCCTGCATCCAACATGAGCTGCATCCAAAGCGATTTAAATACTTCAAAAATACTTCTGATGCGCAAAAATTATATTCAACATTAGAATGTTTGCGTGAGCAGGTGGCAATGGTCAGAAATTCAGCAAGAGCGGGATTAAGAAAACAGTCCCGCACAGGGCTTTAATACAGAAACGCACACAATGAATGGCGACTGTAGAAAACAAAAGCCGAATCCCGGACATTTTGGGCGATTTAGAAATTCCGGCCGGATGCATTTTTTTAGGTCCAGAAAGAGGACATGTCTGGGAAAAAGAGGACGTATGGTCACCCTAGTGTAAGGTATTACCACCAACTCTGGTCAAGAGGTCATTAGAATTCAGTGTTTAGTCATGAAAAGTAATAGCAACCTACACAATAATTTTAGAATGAATGAAAACAGGACACTTTCATGGTTGTACAACAACACGGTTGCATAAGATGCCACGGAAAGTTTTGTGAGGATTTGTATCAGGATGTAAAACTACGGAAACCTTTCTTAACTTTTGAGAACTGTAATATGATATTTGGTGAATAAGGAAGTCTCCATTTTCTCTCAAAGTGTCTAAAAGTTCTCTCTCAAAGTTGTATGCGACGTGTGGCAGTTGGGTGATAGAGTGTAGGCTTTAAACAAGCAAACAGACGTGAGATATGTGCAGATCTCCGAGCGATTGTGTGTAATTAGTAAAGCACACACACGTTCGAAGGTTAGACAGCTGGCGGTTCTCTAGGGCTTTGCACTGGCAGGTTTTTCCAAGAACTGCTCAATGATCAAAAGCCAAAGACCTGGAGGAATCCTCACAGAGGTAGTTGTTTCAAACTTGTATGAGTTCTTTCTTCTGTTGAACATGAATGGGGGGAAAAAAATCATATGGAAGTCAATGGGGACCAACATACCGATTTGCTTAAAAATATTGTGTTCAACAGAAGAAAGAAAGACAGGTTTGGAGCAATATGAGGGTGAGTAAATGATGACAGAATTGTAATTTTTGGGAGAACTATCCCTTTAAATAATTTATTTTTCTGTATTTATGTGTGTATAAATGTATGATAAATATTAATGATTGAAAAAAATATTTGTTTGCCAAATCAAAGTCACTGTGGTTCAACCAACTTGCAGGAAACCTTTTTTTTTT
>NW_015634043.1:752255-771726 GCF_001515625.1 Sinocyclocheilus rhinocerous
CTGCATTCTGTTAAAGGGATAGTTCACTCAAAAATGACAATTCTGTCATTTACTCACCTTCAAGTTGTTTCAAACTTGTATGAGTTCTTTCTTCTGTTGAACATGAATGGGGGGAAAAAAATCATATGGAAGTCAATGGGGACCAACATACCGATTTGCTTAAAAATATTGTGTTCAACAGAAGAAAGAAAGACAGGTTTGGAGCAATATGAGGGTGAGTAAATGATGACAGAATTGTAATTTTTGGGAGAACTATCCCTTTAAATAATTTATTTTTCTGTATTTATGTGTGTATAAATGTATGATAAATATTAATGATTGAAAAAAATATTTGTTTGCCAAATCAGAGTCACTGTGGTTCAACCAACTTGCAGGAAACCTTTTTTTTTTTCCATGTCACAAAAAAAGCCATGAACCAAAATACATGTATTACAGAGAGGACACCTGTACAGCCTCATAACTAATGATTAAGATGTTTTTATTTTATTATTTGTGACCCTGGACCACAAAACCAGTCATAAGGGTCAATTTTCTGAAATTGAGATTTATACATCAAAAAGAAAAATCGATAATTTTGACCCATACAATGTATTTTTGGCTATTGCAAAATAGCATTTTATCTTATGCAACATAAGACTGGTTTTGTGGTCCAGGGTCACATATATGATTGATTACAACAGTTTTTACAGACATAAATCTAAAGTTCATGTTTAACTATTAGAAACATATTAACTATATTTCTAAAAGACATTTCTTTTTTTATCATCTCAGGCATCCTTATTTGTCATTGCCCCAAACACATTTTTACCACTACTAAAATAAAAAAGACTTCAGCAGCTGTTTGTTCAAACGATTTAGTGTATTCAGCTTATTTAGCACAACTTTTTTTTTTATTGTCACTGTGTTATTTAATTAATTAACAGTTTAAATTGCCTTGTTTCGAGTGGAATTATAATTAAGCTGTTCTGCAATTAGATAGTGTGGGTCGTCAGCTGTCCAGGCTGGTTACCCTCCTTGTCTGTGTGTAGGCCCTAATTATCTAACCTGTTATCCTCTCTCAGAACATCCTGCGCATTAAACAAGTTCTTATCTGTTAAAACAAGTCACGTCCAGCCACTCGTGTCACTCATTGTTAAAAACAGCACAGTGTAAACGTGAGGGTCAGCCGAGGGGACGGGAATCTAAAGCATCAGCTGGAGGAGGATTGGAAGTGGAGAGAGAGGAAAAGTGCCTGATCTCGTTAGGTGACCTTTGTGCGTCTAATCCTGCCTTTGAGTCTGGCATCCAACCCCCATTTCTGATTCCTCTCTCCGTCTGTGTAGGTATCTGCTGCCAGTCACCTCCCAGTTCATCATCAAGTGGCCGTCATCTAGCTTCGGCCGCTCGGTGTCCTCCAGTCGCCCCCGCAGCGTCTTTACCGCACGGATGGGTCACTTCTGATGGCCACTGGACTCCGACACCTGCTGGGGGAGACCATATCCAGACTTAAGATATCCAGACCTAAGGGCATAACGTCTGGGACCTCCGCAAACTCCAGCAGCATATTTAAGTGGATCTGCACGCCTGCACTGTTAATGCATCAGATGCATATGATCGAGCAGTCCCTGCCTCCTGTCCGCTGTAAAATATCAGCTACATTGCTATTTCCTTTAGGATGCTTGTAAAGATGAAGAACATTATGAAGTTATTTTCGAGACTCAACAATTTATTCAATAGATTCCAGTGAATGTTTCAGTGTCATGGAATCAGAAAAGGTCATGTTCACTTTTTTTTTGCTTTGACCATGGTGTTATTTCTATCATACAGTTTTTTCCTAAATCATTTTATTGATTAATATATAACATGATGTCACTTTTTTTAATATTCACTTTATATTTTAGCTAATTTAGTCTATTTTAAATTCTTCTCAGAATTAAAATTTTAACAATATGGGGCCGTTCACACAGGATCTCAAAGAGCTTTTAGCTTTTCAAGGCGCTTGAAAAATGTTCATGGCGAGAGGAAAAAAAAAAAATTATGTGTTGCAACGGCCGAAGATTTGAGTATAACATCAGGAATCTGTATTCCCTTGTGAAGGTTTCATTGCATTGACCAATGAGTTTGATTTATTCATTAAAAGTCATCTTAAAAAACAAAACAAAATGAAGCGTAATGTGTTGTTGCATGCAGTCAGGAAGGACAACACAATGTAAAGTTGAGTGACAAGCTCACATCCTAAGATTTTTTATGTAAGTGTCATTCCACAGAAAAAAAAAAATGTAAATGAAAATTGCAACTGGAATGTGTCCTGTGTGAATGCCCCCCTAAGAATGATTTAGAAAGGGAAAGAGTTAATGTTAAGGAGTTTAGTGTTGGAATTGGAGTCAAAGTTAGGGTTAGAGGTTAGGTCTAGGGTTTTATGAGTATTATAGTGTTAGGAATTAAAACTGCTTACTGTTTGGAGTAAATGCTTTACGTTATACTAGACTATAGTTGCCTGTTCTGAACTAAAAACTGAGATCACCTATCAACTTTTAAGGGAAGCAAGTCTCTTTTGCATAACTTTTATGAGCCATAATGTGTAGAATGCAAATATGAACCTCAGCGTCTGGGCTGTCTGATGTGCAGTGCTGATGAAAGGGATTTTTAATATTGCTGCTGGTAGAGTATGTTTGGTAAATTGTCAATGAGCTCAATGTGCTAAAACTTGGATGGCTGCATCTTGAATATACTTGAATTAATTTATGTTATTTATTTTATTAAAATGTCTGTGTTTACATCTAATTTAACGTTTGTTTTAAACACGCTTGTTCATTTTATCCATGGCATTACCAATGTATGCAGTGAAGTTTATGAACGGAATAACCTTTTATGAAAGTACTGTAATAAGTGCTAATTGCAGAGCTTTGCTTTGGATCTAATTAGGATAAATGTTCATGTAGTGTTTTAGTAAAAGTGACCTGGACGTGCCAGCTCAAACCACGCTGTGCCAACACTACTCACAACCAGCAGTGTGTTATTGAGGAGCTCTATGTGACTGTTTGATATCATTCATGGGATTTTCTGTTCAGAATGTGCTGTTTAAAATCCTCGGCTGTCGGGTTTTCTTGTTTTGGTAAGTAAAGGCCGGGACACACCAAGCCAACGTTCGGCCGTTGGCCAACGTCGGGCCGACGGCGAGCGACGGTCGGGCTAGTTTGTTTGGTGATAGCTGCTGATATAGACAGTTAATTCCTCTCACGGATGCGCAGAACGCACGTGTTAGTTTGCCGTCGGCTGTAGTCTGTGCGGTGTGTTTGAGCGCAGCTTTGTGGTCCGACGCTGCCGACGTGAGGCGACAATACGGTCGGCTTTCATCGCCGCTAGTTCTTTGAAGTTGGCTTGGTGTGTCCCGGCCTTAAGAGAAACTGTAGTGACAGTGTTCTGACAGCCAGCTATGTTACTCCCACTGAAAACAGCGATAACCCAACATTTATTCATCAGACCATTTCAGGTCATTTTGCCCAACGTACCATCACGACACATTGCCAAATATTATTTTTGCCTGGACTTTCATTCAGGAGAATTGTTTTTAATAGCAATAAAAGGCTTAAAACATCTAAACCGTCTCCAGAACTCTATTTGAGAATCTCGTTGAGAGGCGTCTGACCTTTCTGACTTCTGCTTCCATCTCCTGAGGGTTTCTAAAAACAAGGTACCTTACACACACCACACATACACTTCCACAGCATGACACTTCATGTCATTGCACACAGTCTCGTGTGAGATTCCAGAGCATAACCTTGTCATGTTTTGATCTAACCTAAGGTCATTCTTGAAAACTAAAAACTACACTGTAAAACTCCTTGTTTTTTCCCTTGTCTCGTCCAACAAAAGAAAGACCGTGACGGTGTTACTTAGCAACAGCAGAGAGAAGCATTGAGATAGAAACACGTGTTGACACGTCCGTGTGATTCTTGAATCAAAGGAATGAAAGTGTCAACAGCTGACACTTGATGTGAGTTTTGATTAAAGTCAGTACATTTTGCTTTCAGAGTTTCTTGCCTTTGTCCTATAACTGTTTTGCTAGCGTCAATAGTTTTGCTGTCCTCACTTAAGGTGCTTTCACACTGACAGTGATTTAATTGCTGGAGGTTGTGAAGTTGCTGCACTGTTGTTTGCTTGTAGTTATTACTGCTTTACTGCAGTATTCAACTGTATCAGGGGATAGATCACGTGAGCGCAATTGTCTGCATTTCCATTGGTGGTTACCACACTGCATTGCTGTTCGGTTGCATAAAGTCAAACAAGAGTTGCAAATTCTTGTTTCTGTGAACTTTGTGTATAATTGTGTAATGCACTGCTAGTAGCACCTAATGAAATTGTGAAAACATGTTTCCTGTTACACTTCCCAAACATTTCTACTGATCATTTGACCATGACCTGTCTGTTTTGATTGTTCCAAAAAGTAGTTCCATCTCCAACTCGCGCTATCGGTTCGATAAGAATTTGACATGTTGAACCATGCAAGCAACTTTTCTGAAAGCACCATAGAGCAACAATGTCTTCTCTTTAGGTCAACCTACAAAGAATTAAAATAATTCCTGATAATTCTCTGACTGCATTTCAGCACTGAAGAAATGCATTATCTGCATTGCTACAATAGGAGCGATAGCATAAATTTGCATAAATGCCTTATTTTATGGTCTTTTTTTCTCTTTCAGGCCAACTACCTGCTACTTAACTTGGTAATAACACATCTGGTTTAGTGTCAGAAGCATCTAGGTTCACGCACTTGTTCACACAGCAAAATCCGGAAGCAAGTTAGTACTTCTAAAGGCAATGTTTTTTTTGTTTTTTTTGTATGCCTTGGCCTGTGGTGAAAAGCTCAAGATATTTTCACAATTTATTCAACAACATAAAATGCATCAGTAATACCACTTGTGATTAACCTTTACTTGTTTTGAAAAAGGAATTTGCGAACAATTGGCAAACCGGGACTACAGAGGTTCATCATCACACCAAACAAGAAAACTCAACTACTAACTAGTCACTTTCACAGCTTTTTTCTGTTTATAATCGTGATCTGTAGTTGGTCATGCTCTATTGTAAACTAGTGTTGGCCTATTTTGTGCAGTGATCCAAAAGCCAATGGAAAAATCCTATTGGGTTTTTGTCAAAGGAACAAAGCTGATGTTAAATTCTAGGTTGGCCTACAAAAAATATGTCATCACTGCAGCACTCTATAGTTGTCTAAAATGAACAGAACATGAGTGGTGCTTGTCAAAAGTTCAACTGAAGGCATTTTCAGCACAAAAGAGCATATCAGACATTTACAGTATAGACAGCTCCATTGATTATACTGTGAACGATAGTATTGTCATGTCGCTCCAGTAGAAGGAACTGCAGATTAGCTCTTTACAGGGTAGGAGATATTAAGTCACAAAATATTTTGATATTCTCTTAATACTGTAAAGGTCTACTCAAAGAGCGAGGATATAACAATAATAAAAAAAAAATTGCGCAGCCCCATATAATCCATCAGTAGTTATTTGCGTCAGTGGGGCTGTATCCTTTAATTTTTTTTGTTTACTTATCTTTATCTTATTTTAGGCCAAAAAGAGAAAATATCTTTCTTTTTGTAGATACTCTTCATTAAAGGGGTGGTTGACTGGTTTTTTTATAGGCTTGATTGTGTTTATGGGGTGCAGTCTAACATGTGTTAATGCTTCGTTTGTTAAAAAACGCATTATTTTTCACATAATTTACCTTTATTCCACACCTCTCTGTCCCTTCTCCTCTGAACGCGCTGATCATTTCCTGCTTTTATGAAGCCCCTCCCTCAGAAATACACGATGGGCTCTGACTGATTAGCTGGCCCAGTGTGTTGTGATTGGCTAAACCGCCTCTAGCGTGTGTGTGTGTGTGTGTGATATTTCAATTAAGAATGCTAATTAACGTTCAAAAGCAATCAGACATTATGTTTATATAAAAAATGTGCCAAACTTTCCTCTAATCTCGTGACCTTTGAACCTTAGAATATGATAGAGATGACAGATTGTCTAAAATGAGAAATTCCCTGAAGTTCAATTTAAAATTCAACATGCATAAGACTTGGAATTCCAGCTTTAAGTGTTTGCCAATTTTCCACATGGGGAAAATTAATAGGACCACCACATGTAAAAAAATGGGGATTCACTGAAAGTAGTAATTAAGTCAATCAATTGCAAATTGAACAGCTGTTGAGTCATAATTAGCTTTTTCACTAAGTACTTATCCACCAAAAATGCTAATATGACAGAATTGGTCACCACAGACTTTGCCGTGTTCCTCCGGGGACGACTTATAACCTTTCCTCCGCTGCTTTCCAGTGCCAGCAATAGTCTGCCATGCATCAAACTAAATTAATGTCATTAAACTCAATTAATCGAGGTGAGGAGTGATCTTGCACATGGCACCCTTGTTATCCTTCGATACAGACTAATGCTTGAAAATGGCAACGTCTCTGTCTCCATTCCTCCATTCCTCTGGTCTAAACGTCCCGCCCCTCAACATAGCGGCATGTGCTCCGGTTCTATTGTAAACAATGACGTCGTCTATATTGCTTATCAATTTGAGCCCGATTGAGACGAAGAGGATATTAGTGAAGAGGATCGCGCTGAACCTGTGCAAGCATGGCTTTTAATGGTAGGCCTAAGATTTTTGTTTGTTGTTGTCTCATACTTTTAGATACGCTGTTATTTGTAAATGCTACTGCTTCTGTTAGCTTTTAATATACAGTTTTATTCTGATTAAAGCTTTAATACAGTTCGGCAACCGCACGCGCGTCCATGTATAACGCTTCTCATAGCTATAGTATGTGAAAATAAGTGTATTCACTGTGCTGATGAATTGAATGAGAGAGAGAGAGAGAGATGCAGAGCATGTGCAGAGCAGGGCGAGGCCAGGAACAGGATGAGAACGCTGCTTTAGAACATTGATTTTGAAACTTGTGAATCCATTAGAATCGTTAGAAGACAGAATCGCGATTCATATATGAATAGATTTTTACATGCACCTCTAGTTTTCTCTTCCTCTTCTCTAAAGCAGCACAACATGGCCTTGCCCCCTTTGTTGCATAACTCAGGTTTGTCTGGGTTTGTGATGTCACAAACCCGGGAAGTAACTTGTTGTAGTCCCTACCAGCCGTTTTTGTAGGCATTAAACTGCCTGAAATTTAAAAGACGATATCTCCATTTGCATTGAACTTTCAGCTTCGTAACTTTGCAGATATTGTTTATGATCAAACAGCAACATTACACACTAACTAACATTAAAAAAGTGAAATCGCAATCAACCACCCCTTTAAAGTCTGTATTTTGTAAAAATAATAGGTTTGTGTAATAAAAGTACTCCATTGCACCATAGGAGTCACAAGCGTAGAGAGGCATGTAAGAATTACTGTCTCTTGAGCCCTCTACTTCTGTTGCCCACATATAAAGGTCTCTGAGTGCCTATTTAACGGATCACAGCCATAGACGCCTTCATGTGCTGTAAAGTGCGAGTTTAAAGCCTCAGATTACCTGTGAACGGCCAACAAGAATAGTATGATTCTGAATGCTGCCACTCTGGGATTTGAAAGTACTTATGGTGAAGTTTGCTTTTTTCCTGTCTCGCTGCCACAAAACCGACTCCAACCGCAGTGTGGGCATTTCCACCGCTCAGCTAAGTAAGCATCAGAAGAAAAGCCCATCTGCCCACTGGGGGCTCGTCCGGGATCCTTCTGGAGATTATCGTTGCCTCCGCTCTAGTTACAATAAATCAATCAATAAATTCACTGCTTTCTCGTCTCCTCTGAGGCTGGAACACTAAATAGTGTTCTGTGCAGCCAAAGGCAGAACAGTTAGTATGTTTTCCTCAAACTTTCGCCATGGCATTAGAGCTGGTACACTGTTGTCTCTTGCGAAATCAAAATGACGGCGCCGTGGGTAGAAACTTACAGATTAAGGGGCGGTAATATTATAATGAGATCCCCACGTCACTAGGGGAGCGAAATCAGATGCGCTCGTTTTTTCAGACGCTTGCAGAAAAAGGCTTACCAAAACAAAGTTACTGGGTTAATCTTTTTCACGTTTCCTTGGTTGGTAGATGCACTGGGGACCTGATTATAGCACTTAAACAGACCCCTATGCACTGATGTTCTGAGCTCAGGGACTCAACAGCTGTCTGGCAGTCGCGACTCCCTCTTTCATGTCGAGTGCTGATGTATTCAACAGTCTCATTCAAAGCACTTGGTTAATTGGAACTCTTGTGTTTTTCAAGTGTGGTGATTCATACTGTTACCTTTGCCCCCCTCAGTCATTGTGAAGGACAGCTCACTAAATGAAAATGGATTTATTAACATCAATGACTTTATTCCGCTATTATTCTCCTTCAGCCTTCTGTGGGAATGTGAGAAAAGTTCAGCTTGCTTCCTGTCCATCTTCTCTCAACCCAGTTGCAGGTATTGATTTAAGATTACAAACGGCACAGTGATGGCTCAATTCTCACCGAGCAACTAACTTATAGAAAGCCGAACAGCTACTGTGAATTGTAGTGGTCAATTAATGAGGAGAATGAATGGTCTTGTCAGCCTGTCCGGTGTTTTTGGTTCTTATTGTCAACACAGCAAATGTTTTTTATTTGTAATCGAATACATTCCTCCTGTGACCTGGACTCATTATGCTTGCCTTTTCTTCTGAGGTTTCCAGGATCCGGAATGCCAAGACCTAAGCAATCCCCTGAATATTTATGAACCCCCGTGGTCCCAAATGAGACAAAACAGGCTTTGAACAATCGACTTTTTAACGTTTCGTGATTTACTCTCCACTTCTGAACATAATTAAGTGTGGATTGACAGTAATGGTTATAATTATAATAATTATAATTACAATAATGATTATACTTCTTAGAAGAGAGGCGAGTGGAACAAGAGCAGTTCTTTACAATGAGGGAAAGCGATTAAAAAAATGGGCTTTTCTCAAACGTGTCTTTTTCTTTTCAAAATGACTGGTGTTTTTCTAAATATATTAATAATCCACTAACCATTCTTATCAAAAGCTTGTTATCTGCCTCTTGTCCTGCTGTTTAGCGTCTTATGCAGCTCTAGTCTTATCAGTTTCACACAGTGAGGGGAGATGCTTGTAATGTGGAGTTCTTGTGGATATCCATATGTCTCTCCAAACATTGTCCTGCATAATATTTAAAGGAAACATATTATGCACCTTTTTACAATATGTAATATCAGGTGTCAGGTCTCAGGTGTCCCCAGAATGTGTCTGTGAAGTTTCAGCTCAAAATACCCCACAGTGTATGACACTGGTGCTCAGATTGACCACAATCTTGAGTAATTGATTGCATTTCAGAACAGTTTTCTTGCACAATGGAGATCTAATATATGATTCCAAATGGCAAATGTGTGATTTGTATGCCAGTGCCAGTTTACTGTAGTATAATGCAATCTGATGAGGGCAAATAAATGTATAAACTATTGCTATTTTTATGCAATATTTATTAAAAATGTTTACAATATTTAAAATGAGAAACTGTATATAAACCATTAACAAGGCATGGATGGATATTGAAAATGATACATGAGGAGCCCGACATTTCAATTGACAAATTACTCTCTGGTTCTTGGCCTTCGGCCGCAATGCGTGCTTGATATATAGGCTATATCAAGAGTAATATATATTAATGTTGATCTGTAAGAGCACATAAACAATGGGTTCTTCAATATGTCCTCTATTAACTTGATGTAACCCTTCTGCGTTGATCTGAGCTGCGGCTCCTTTAGAGTTCATGCCAAGCATTTAATCTCTTCCTCCTACACAGGATGGCAGAAATACAGGTTAATCTGAGCTCACCGGCTGCTGCAGACACAAGATTTGAGGCTCTGACTGGGCCAGTGAACAACTGTGAATTACTTTAACAGGTGTAAATGTTTATATGTGTGCGACCTTCATATTAGGCAAGTCGTGATGTCTTGTATAATATGTTCATGCCTAATACCCGTTTCACATTGACCTTTACTTGTTTTACATCTAAATCACTCACTTAAATGTCCTCTATTTTGATTTGCCAACAGGTGATCCAAAAGTACTGATTGTTGCTTGTAATTGTGACTTTTTATCTCACGATTCTGAGAAAAGAAGTCAGAATTGCAAGATATAATCTCTCAGTTGTGAGAAAAAGTCAGAATTGTGAACAGAATTGCAAGATGTCTTATCACTTTGCAGTTGTGATAAAAAAAGTTTATATCTCAGAATTGTCGGAGTTTGCACCACACAGTTCTTACTTTTTCTCAGTTTCTATTACCTCACAATTCTGACTTTTTTTTTCAGAATTGCGAAAAAAAAAAGTCTTGTAACATTTCAGACCAGAGTTTGTGAGGTGCGGTGTGGAATAGAAGCAGAGTGAAGTTGCATGATTGTGCCAATATTCAGTACCACAGCACTCTTGCTTTTTGTGGATTTTGCTTAAATATCACCTGACAAATGTGTGCAGGACATTATATTCTCATCTGTCTGTCAAACCCTGAATATTTGCATAGAGACTTTCCTACACATTTTTTGTTTTCTTTCTAAAAATGGATGTTCAGTGTTGATGAGAATGTTGGAGAGAAGCCAAACCGTCCAGAATTTTTGGATGACAAGGGTGAGATGTGTTAGTAATGTAGCATGAAATCAGTAGGGTAAATAAAGCTGTCTGTTATCTCTCTACCATGTGATGAGGCAGAAGCCAAAGGATTTAATAGGACTTACTCAAGAGGGAGTTGATGCCCGCAGGAGAATGCAAACGTCTTTCTGTCAAAAAACGTCAGACAGCTGCTTACTTTCTCTCCTGGCTTTCTCACCCCAGTTTTAATTCCTCACTGAACGACTGCAGAGATAAGTGATTTAGTTTGCATTACATTGTTGAAACAGTTTTCAACATAGCTGACATAGTGACATTGCATATTTGTTGCATATAAATATGTCACTTCTTGTCACAAATAATTGTTCTCCGCACTTTTTTTATGGAAATTTAATTTGATAGGCTGTGAAGACCCAGTGTGATCTCATGAGTATTCGTATGTATTTTACGTAAGGTGCGGTTCTACCACACAATGTACGGAAAAATCAATTAAATACATAATCAAACAGACGATGAACACTATTAACAGCAATTATTATATGATGCAATCAAACTTATAATATATAATTTTTTTTTCTTGTGGCACACAGTAATTTAAAAAAGACCATAAATTCCACCATGGTGGATATGAAGTAGAAAATGTATTCAGAGAATATCCTGTGGCACCGAACCGAATGATGTCAAAGAGTTCAATCTCTTTAAAACTAAATTACGCTACAAATCTTTAGGCATTCTAAGTTTTAACATGCAACCAAAAAGCACATTTCACTTCCCGTATACACACACACATGCATATAAAACCACCTGAAATTTTAAGTTAATATTTGAATAATTTACCAACACATCTGCATGTTCTTAGTTTTCTGATATCAGTTAATGGTGACACCTTTTTCATATGATGCCACATTTCTATTTTGTTCAGAGTGATTTTTTCCAGGATGAATATGGCCCCATGCATAGGACACAAGTGGTCATTGAATAGTTGGATGAGTATGCAAATTATGTGAATCATATGGCCTTCACAGTCACCATCTCAGCCCATTTGTACACCCATGGGAGATTCTGGACCAGTGTTAGACAGTGCTCTCCACCATCATCAAAACAGCAAACGAGGGAATATCTTTTGGCTGACTGGTGTTCCAGAGACTGCAGAATCAATGCCAAGAGAAACTGAAGCGGATCTGGCAGCATGTGGTGGCTCGACACCTTACTTTATGACACTTTATGTTGGGTTTTCTTTTAATTTGTCGCCCATCTGTGTGTATGGTATACAAACTATAGGTATGTGTTCCCACATATATCAGATAACTTTTTTTTTTCATCACCTCAAGCTCAGTCTGTTGTGGCCAACTCTGTTTTGTGGACCACATTATGACAACTGCCAGGTCCTGCCACTTTCTCCACAGCACAAGGACTATAAGGCCCATCCTCTACAAAGCTCCAGGCTCCAGTCTATTCTGGAAACTTTTTTATTGCCGGACAACCAGCATCTGCCACCCAACCCTTCGAGGGCTTTCAAAATACTGTTTGTTTTTCAGCCTCCAGAAATTCTCTCACATTACTCTTCTCAAGTCTCTTCACCGGCTGCCAATATCTGCAAGAATTCAATTGGAAACACCGTTTCTGGCTCACACTGATGCCAATGCTCCCCTGCCCCCATTACCTCCATGCCTTTATCGAGCTGTGTCTCTCCACATGAAGGGTTCCTGCCTGTTCAGCTCCAGAAACGTCTTCATCCTTGTTTTTGACTTTCACATAGGGAACTTTTACGTTACATCTCCTAACTTTTACGTTCCCACAATATAAAAATGCTGCGTATAACATTACAAAAAACCTCCAGTGCGGAAAATTTGACAAAAGTTTTTGTCTTCAGTAATTCTGCTTGAGTGTTTGTGTGTTTGTTTGAAAACTTGGGGTTTCAAAGTCAGTTAATAATCAGTAATATTATCGATTTGACTGCACTGACAGTATCAGATGAGAACAAAACTTGAACTGAAATGAGATGGATGATTGTATGCTTCATAGTTGAATTGAATTAGTTAATTCATAAACTTCAACAGGTATTAAACTGAATTGAGTTTATGATTGACACTTTTGTCTTCTGTAGAGCTGTTGTATAGCTGCATTGAATGTTTTATAATTGATGCAACATTGACAATGTTCTTGAACAGAACTGCATCAACACTTAACTGACTTCAGACAAATAATGGCACTTGTTAAATTGAGTTGTTTCATAACTGATTGCCTTTGCAATATTGACACCGTTATTGAACCAAAGTGAATCAGCACTGAACTAAACTGAGCTGAATAATGACACTATTGTCTTCTGTAAATTTGCTGAACAGCTGAAATTGGGGTTTGTTTCATAATTAATTAATTTTACAACATCATGCAATTCTGCCTCCATTGCTGATAAATAACTGTATGTTGTACTATTCTAGAGAGAGAGAGAGAAAAGCTTCAAACATCTTCATGGAGGCACTAGTCAAAGGATGAGAGAATTGGAAAACTATACACCACAGAGAAAGCTTAGATGTGTAAAAAGAAAAAAAAGTGTAAAAATGCAGTGCTGTAACTTTGTACAGACATTCCGCGCTGAACTGATTCATGCTCCTTTGACCATTGCTGACTCGTGCCTCCTACAAGCTCTGAAAACAAACGGCCCTCCTGTAAACAGCTAAGCCCGAACACAAGATGTCCTGGGGGTGTCAGGGAGCAAGGGATGTTGATAGGTCATGGGAGAGAATGAGAGAGAGTGTTTTCAGCACAAGACAGAGTGCAGTTCAAGCTCTGTTAAAGTGAAATGAAAAACATTTCCCTCCACCATCTGACCTCTACGGACACTGGATTGTTTTAGTTTTATTTTTTCAGGGCTCAGTGAATGGTTGGGAAAATTGTAGAGTAAGAATCTATCAGCGTGGAACAACTGACCTTACATAACTGATGGCAAGTGTAATAAATCAGCATAATACTCACTTTGTGGATTCTGGGGCCAAAAGCTGCTGACGTGTTTGTACTAGTATGCTGCTAATCTGGGAACATGACAATGAAATCTTTCTTACAGGATCGGAGTAGTTTAGCAAAAAAAGGAAAATTCTGTCATTATTTACATACACCCTGATGTCATTCCATGACTTTTCACTGTAAAACAAAAGATGTTAAAATGTTCAGCTCTTTCGCATAAAACAATGTAGTTTTTTTTTTAAATAAAAAGTATTATAAAAATATTAATAATAAAAAAAAAAAAATTGGTCTTAAAAACAGTCTTCAGTGTCAAGTCAAGTCAAGTCACCTTTATTTATATAGCGCTTTTAACAATACAGATTGTGTCAAAGCAACTGAACAGCATTAATTAGGAAAATTGTGTGTCAATGATGCAAAATGACAATAGTAAACACTACTTTTTCAGTTAAAGGCAGTTCATCATTGAATTCAGTGATGTCTTCATTCAGCTCAGTTCAGTTTAAATAGTATCTTTGCAATCATTTGCAATCAAGTCAACAATATCGCTGGAAATGAAGTGTCCCCAACTAAGCAAGCCAGAGGCGACAGCGGCAAGGAACCAAAACTCCATCGGTGACAGAATGGAGAAAAAACCTTGCAAGAAACCAGGCTCAGTCGGGGGGCCAGTTCTCCTCTGGCCAGACCAAACCAGCAGTTCAATTTCAGGCTGCAGCAAAGTCACATTGTGCAGAGGACTCATCTGGTTCCTGTGGTCTTGTCCCGGTGGCCGTCTGAGACAAGGTCTTTACTGGGGATCTGTATCTGGGGCTCACCGTATCAGTGTCACATGATCCTTCAGAAATCATTCTAATTTGATTGATAATCTGATTTGCTGCTCAAGAAAAACAAACAAAAAGCATCAAAAAGCATTATTATCAATGTTGAAAATAGGTTTTCTGCTTAAAATTTTTGTGAAAACCGTGATAAAGTTTGTATGAAGTAATAAGTAGAAAAAAAAAGAAATAGAAAAAAGAAAGAAATTACAATAAAGTGACAATAAAGACATTTATAATGTTACAAAAGATTTCTGTTTTAAAAAAAAATGCTGTTTTTCAAATGTTCTATTCATGAAAGAATCCTGAAAGTTAAATGCAGTATACAGTTTCCAATTAAGCAGAAAATAACTTTTTCAGCAATAAGAACCATTATTAATAATTGATAGTTGATTGAGCAGCAAATCAGCATATTAGAATGATTTCTGAAGGATCATGTGATGCTGAAGACTGGAGTAATTATGCTGAAAGCATTTTAAATTACAGTATATTAAAATAGAAAACGTTTCTTTTAAATTGTAATAATATTTCACAGTATCACTGCTTTTATTGTATTTTGGATTTAAAATGAATGCAGCCTTGGTGAGCATAAGTGATTTCTTTCCAAAACAAGTGAAAAAAAATCATAATTGCTTTTGACTGGCAGTGTATGCATACTTCAGAACAGCTCTGCGGTGTCACTGTGAAAAGAAAGTGCTTTTCGGTAAAACATTCCACAGCGTTTACTATTACGACCAGTGTTACTCTCCTTTTGATTGAAATGTTCCAGTTCGCAGCTTTTCCCGAAGTATCAAGGTCTCGGGCTGCCAAGTAACATCAACCCAAATGATGTGAACACTGCGCTCATTATGTAGCCCTGCTGCCCTGCTGTTTTTCACCAGCACTTCAGTGGACAGATGGTCACAAACACTGACCAGCTATTTCCTGGTCACCTGAGCAGCGAGGAGCGGCTCACTTTGAGCTGGCTTCCTGCCTGCCTCCGTGGGTCCTGGGAAGGGTCAGCGTGAGCCAGTATGTGAAAGGAGCCATACTGCCATATTTGTTATTCCAGCAAAGTCGAGAACAGGCCACCAACATCTTTTTGTGAATGAGGAACGTCGGTTTACAAGGTCTAATCAGATCTCAGCATAGCGTTAGAGTTACGTCGTACTGACTTGAAACGGCCACCAAAGCCTGTAAATATTAAGCGACGGATTCCTAGCAACCGAACGCAACAACAACGACATTTATGAGCAATTAGGGAATGAACCGTTCTGGTTGATGTTTAAAGCACTGCGCTGTTCATTTGATCCTGAAGGATAAACAACAATGTTGGAAAAAAGACAAGAGCCTTCATTCGTCGAGAAACAAGGCAGTTTTCAGAGCAGATGTTCCTGTTTTAGAGGAGGCTCCAGGAGATAAGGTTTGAATTATGAAGGGAAATATTTATCCAGGCAGAGGAATATTACTCTTCCCCGTCACTCGGCCACACAATTTGCACAGGCAAGACACAATATCCAGGGGAAGTGGAGGAGTTAACCTCATTTGTTGCCAGGGGTGATAAAACGAACCCAAGATCAGCCAGTCAGATATACAATGACAAATATCTCTCTGACTGCTGATATGCACTACTGGTCAAAGATTTCGGAATAATTACGATAAAAAAAAAAAAGTTTTTGAAAGACGTCTCTTATGCTTACTAAGGCTGAATTACGATAAAAAAAAAAAACTTTTTGAAAGACGTCTCTTATGCTTACTAAGGCTGCATTTAATTGATCAAAAATACAGTAAATATTACTGTATTTTTGATCAATTAAACGCAGCCTTAGTAAGCATAAGAGACGTCTTTCAAAAACATATATTTTTTAAAATCTTAATTATATCACTTAAATAAAAAATAAATAAAAACCGGTTCTTTTACATTGTGATAATGTTTAATAATATATGAACCAGTATCGCAATGTAAAAGAACAGGTTTTTATTTGAATATATTTTTAACATATAATTTATTCCTGTGATGTAAAGATGAATTTTCAGCAGCCGTTACTCCAGTGTCATATGATATACCAACCCGATCTCATGAAAGTGCGTATAAATAGTACGCCAAATAAAAACTTTTCATGAGACCGGGCTGGATATACACATAAGAAATACATAAATAAATATAAGAATAAGAAATACATGTAGGAAATGAATACCTTTTTTCAGCAAGTATGTATTAAATTGATCAAAAGTGTCTGTAAAAACATTTATAATGTTACAAAAATGTCTTTTTGAAATAAATGCTGTTCTTTCGAGCTTTCTATTCATCTAAGAATTCTGTTTTGAACACTGATGAAAATTAGAACCATTATAATAATAAATATAATAATTGTTATTATTCACAGTCCAGGAGGACTAGTCTCAGTAACTAATTACACAAATGTGACCCTGGACCACAAAACCAGTTATAAGTCGCATGGGTGTATTTGTAGCAATAGCCAACAATACATATATGGGATATTAAATCATTAGGATATTGAGTAAAAATCATGTTCCATGAAGATATTTTGTAAATTTCCTACCGTAAATATATTTTTGATTAGTAATATGCATTGCTAAGAACTCCGTTTGGACAACTTTAAAGGCGATTTTCTCAATATTTTGATTTTTTTTGCACCCTCAGATTCCAGATTTTCAAATAGTTGTATCTCGGCCAAATATTGTCCTATCCTAACAAACCATACATCAGTGGAAAGCTTATTTTTACAGTTTCACAGATGCTCAATTAGTGAGCTGATTTTGGTTTCAGACATCTTGTTCAAAACCGTCTTAGATTAATATAATGTTTGTGAATTCTGTCCTCCACAATAAAATGCCACTATTATATTTTTGTGATAGCTTTGTTGTTAGGACAAGGGAGTGTCATATTTTTAAATGTATGTTTTAAATCTATGCACTTTATTAACTGTCAGCCAAAACAACTTCTAATCATATTTCTGTGCATTATATTAATGTTTTTCATAGTTGTTTGACCATATAATATGCCATTTAATATGCAACGACAGTAGAATTGTTCAATCACTTGACTAAACTCACCCTGACAAATTTCATTCAAGTAAAAAGTGTGACAACTAGCCCCGGTCTTCCCTATAATGTTATATAGTCTTTGCAAGACCATTGCAACATGCTCTTTAGCAGGTTCTAAGATTTCTCAAGTTATTCAGTTGTAAATCATGCCGTTTGATTGCATTTTATGATCACCCCACTTTCATGGCTTATTCACTTCTGCATCATGATATGCATAACTTCAGCTCTTATCTGTCGAATAATAATCTTTTGGTGAATAAATCTTATCAGCTGTGAAATTTGGCACTAAGCGTCTGTTGGCTGATGACATATGAAGATAAAATGGTATGTCAGAATGTCAACCGTGATGCTCGAAGTTTTAGATTTCAGTCTAAATAAAGCATAAATGAAATGTCACGACTATATTGACGTTAATGAAATATCCCATTATCCCGGGCCTCCAAGATGAATTTAACAAATCATTAAGAGATACATTAACACAGATCAAGCTACTCAGCTTACCAGAGGAAAAACATATTTTCTCCACCCAGCCGTGAGATTAATGGTTTTATAAACATGATTAATGAGCGTTATTTGTGTTGACAGCCCTTGAGTGACATGTTACAGGTGTGAGGTAGCCCACAACAGCTTCCTCTTAAAAGAGACTTTACAGCTGTCTCCTTCATACCAAACTACCTTCTCCATCAGCGGTAGAATGCCATGACTGGGAGCCAGAGCCTTCCAGTGTGATGATAAACATTTTCCAGGCTTACAAGGAAAGTTTTTGTTCACTTCCAAACCATGGAGTGCTCATGGTCCTTAACATTCCCAACGGACCGGCCCAACTGAAGAAATAGTTAAGCTGTCATCCAGCAATCAGACACAGCAGCCCACCAGACATCCAGAGAGCAGTGTTGGCAGCACTAGTTTGTAGTAAAATGTTTGTAGTAGTATCAGTGTATTTTTTAAAATAATTTTTTATATTTTAAGACTTGGGCAAAGCTAAAACAATAAAAACCACATGTAAAAGGCATTTGAAAAGAGCAAAAATAAATTCAGAAGGCATATAAATTCAGTTTTAATGTATCCTTCATACAAGATATATATTTTAAAATAAATAAAGTGTTTAAACAAAAGCACTCAAACAGTAAATGATGTTAACATTTTTTGCATATGATTTTTGTCCAGAAAGACCTCAAACCTATTTCCCTCAGGGCAGTCAGTTCTCAGGCGTTCTCTGTCTTGCTCAAGGGCACGATGCTGATAGAACAGGACTGTAATCTCAGTAACTCTCCGGTTCATGGATCACTTACGACAGAACAGGCAACCTTTGTGTAAATGGCCCAGCTCCTATAGCATCAGACTGCCACCAACAAAAAAATCAAAGGGATGAAAAACAACTGGAATCGGGATTCATGTAACAAGAATTTAGACGAGCTGACAGAACATGTCAGTAGTTTAAACTTCATATCTCGAATTCCTTGATCCTCACCTCTTAATTTCTTCCAGGCTTTATTTGATCTTTATTAAAACGAGTTAAATGGCTGTTTCTTCAACCATGGACACTTTTGGCCCAGTGGATGTTTAGAAAATAAACGTTCCTCAAACACACTTTTCACACTCTCTCTAGTTTATTTGTCTGCATGTCAGACAGTGGACGCTCACGAGAGAATTCTGCCATTTTTGTATTGCAAAATTGTTAGTTGTGATAGAATATATATATATATATATATATATATATATACATAACATATTTAAAATATCTGTCTTCGTTAATTTTAAAACTGTCTGTAGTAGTATGCTTGTATTAGTGCTATCAATCGATTAATCACGATTAATCGCATCCAAAATAAAAGTTTGTGTTTACATAATAAATGAGTGTGTGCTGTGTATATTTATTATGTATATATTCATACAAACACATGCATGTGCATATTTAAGAAAAATATGTTGTTTATATATTAAATATATTTATATATAATATAATAATATAAATATATAAATGTATATACATTTAAATATTTTCAAAATATATACTGTATGTGTGTGTATTTATA
>NW_015634043.1:771763-775577 GCF_001515625.1 Sinocyclocheilus rhinocerous
AAATAAATAAAGTGTTTAAACAAAAGCACTCAAACAGTAAATGATGTTAACATTTTTTGCATATGATTTTTGTCCAGAAAGACCTCAAACCTATTTCCCTCAGGGCAGTCAGTTCTCAGGCGTTCTCTGTCTTGCTCAAGGGCACGATGCTGATAGAACAGGACTGTAATCTCAGTAACTCTCCGGTTCATGGATCACTTACGACAGAACAGGCAACCTTTGTGTAAATGGCCCAGCTCCTATAGCATCAGACTGCCACTAGACCCGCAAATTAGTCGGCCAAGAGGGAAACATTTCAAGCCACCAGCATTCCTCTGTGCTCTCCTGTCTAGGCCATAACCTCACCTGTGCTGAGAGACTCAGATCAGACGATGCTTGAATCCTCGGCCACCTGGATGTAAAGATACATATTGCATGTATAGCTATAGCTACGTTTCAAAACCCCAAAGCTATATAATGAAATGATGGGAATTCATTATAGAAATGCTTTTGTTTTTTCTCTGCCATATTTGTTTTAATTTAATGAACAGCTACTTTACAAATCTATGAGCTACTGATAATTTAAAGTAGTTAAACTACAGTCAGTGAAGCTACAGTGAACTATTTAAGGCAGCAAGATCAATTAAGTTGGTTATAAAAAAAGTATTCAATAAAGTTACAAATATTTATCCGGCACAAAACAATAATTTGAACTAATAAATTTACATTAAATGAAACACTTACGGTATAATGCACATAAATAAACATAGGATAAACAGCAGCATTTAACTAAACGTTTATTTTACTACAAAAACAACACAAAATGCCACACAGAGGCCTCTAGGAAAACTATTGAGCGATGACTCTAATGAATAAGTAAATCATATATTAAAAAGAACCATCTAAATGAACCAATTCTTCTAAAATTAAGTTGAATTCACAACACTATAAGGGAGAAGACATTGCAGATTGTGTACAATCATTTTCATAAAAACACAAACAAACATTTATTTATTTATAATAGCAATATTTTGAAAACATCTGAGCTACTGTTACACTAATAAAATGTGATCAGTAGTATTTATCCTAGCTATTCTCGACACTGGTAATAAAATGACATATAGAGCCAAAGAAATACTAATTAATTTCATACTTATTATTACAGAAACAGTCTCCTGACGTAACCCAAGGTTAAGTGCCTTACTCAAGGGCACAATGGTGATATTTCATGAATAAACCCTTCTGGGGTTTGAACCTACAACCTTTCAATTACTGGCCCAGATCTTTAACCGCTAAGCTCCACGACCCACCCAAAGACTATTTAATGCAGTTACCCACCCAGAACCATTTTATTGGCCCGATGGCTGAAAATCTTTGCAGTAATGTTTCGTTGGTTCTCTGTAAATGATATATAAAATGAGACATTTCCAGTGTAAACACACAGAACAGAAACAGGTGAAGGCATCACTAATGCTCAATGACTATGAGCCCACAGAAAACCCCACAATTCCATCCACCGCATGAACTCCAGCTCTGAAACCCCAAACGCATCCCACCCCACAAACTCCACCCAGAACCGTCCACTCCACCCAGCCCATAAACACCAAAGCTTACTGGAACTCTCATCTGAACTTTACTGCCGTTGTGCTATTTTGCTACAAAATCAGGATGAATCATCATCTGTGCAGGAAACCAGATTTCTTCTGATTTTCTGAAGTGCATGTGAGTTGTGCTTGGCAGTGCTTTAAAACTCTTTGCCAGGTGATTGCTGTGTGGTTGCTAAGGTGTTCTGGGTAGTTAGGTGGTTGCTTACTTGTCCAAGTGAAAAAAGTCTACTGGTCTCCAGAGTTGGCTTTGGTGCCTCTCTCAATAAAAGTCCATGTGATTTTTTTCCCAGTCATTCATCATATTTTTACCAGATGGAGATTGTAAGTCTGCTCATAAAAAAGTGCTAGAACGCCTCTTCTCAGCAAGCCGCATGATTTGAGGTATCATTCCTGTCATAAACAACCGTGTGGGACAGTATGAGCCAAAATATAATTTTACGGTCAGGGATTTGAACAAACCTCTGAGCCTAAGTATGAGCAATAGTGAATATCTTAAATATCTGGAATATAATGTTATTTTCAAGTTGATGACATAAGTAAATATATAGATAGATAGATAGATAGATAGACAGACGGACGGACGGACGGACGGACGGACGGACGGACAGATAGATGATAGATAGATGATAGACAGACAGACAGACAAACAGATAGATGATAGACAGACAGACAGACGGACGGACGGACAGACAGATGATAGATAGATGATAGATAGACAGACAGACAGATAGATAGATGATAGATAGACTGGAACTCTCATCTGAACTTTACTGCCGTTGTGCTATTTTGCTACAAAATCAGGATGAATCATCATCTGTGCAGGAAACCAGATTTCTTCTGATTTTCTGAAGTGCATGTGAGTTGTGCTTGGCAGTGCTTTAAAACTCTTTGCCAGGTGATTGCTGTGTGGTTGCTAAGGTGTTCTGGGTAGTTAGGTGGTTGCTTACTTGTCCAAGTGAAAAAAGTCTACTGGTCTCCAGAGTTGGCTTTGGTGCCTCTCTCAATAAAAGTCCATGTGATTTTTTTCCCAGTCATTCATCATATTTTTACCAGATGGAGATTGTAAGTCTGCTCATAAAAAAGTGCTAGAACGCCTCTTCTCAGCAAGCCGCATGATTTGAGGTATCATTCCTGTCATAAACAACCGTGTGGGACAGTATGAGCCAAAATATAATTTTACGGTCAGGGATTTGAACAAACCTCTGAGCCTAAGTATGAGCAATAGTGAATATCTTAAATATCTGGAATATAATGTTATTTTCAAGTTGATGACATAAGTAAATATATAGATAGATAGATAGATAGACAGACGGACGGACGGACGGACGGACGGATGGACAGATAGATGATAGATAGATGATAGACAGACAGACAGACAAACAGATAGATGATAGACAGACAGACAGACGGACGGACGGACAGACAGATGATAGATAGATGATAGATAGACAGACAGACAGATAGATGATAGATATATGCTAGTAATAGCCTATAAATTCTAGTTAATAGTTAGAATTGTTCCTTAAAATAAAGTATTATCGAGAGGTTTGCAGTGATATCTTGATAATCTTTCTGAATAACCCGCACAAACGACTGTAGGATGACAAAATCCCAAACACAACAAAGATCAGCAAACCAGGTTTAATCCGTACAGCTGGATGTGTGTGAACGAGGAGCCACTGTGCCCTGTGATGCAAAGCTAGCATGTACATGTACACGTGTGTGTGTGTGTGTGATCGGGCTGGTGGCACTTGTGTTTTGGCAGCATTTTGATGTAGTACCAGTATGAACCAGATGGTGGTGTTCTCTGCAATGGTTTCTATAAATCAAACCCTGATCATCTTCATCCTATCCCTTCTTATTCATTAAAAAAAGCTGGGAATAATAAGTCCCTGAGAAATGGAGAGAATGTGATGAAGCCGTACTTAATAATGTATCCATCCTGTTGCAGTGGTGACTAGTGTGAGCTCTTGTAAACACTCTGTCCCTCTTTAGACATCTATACACACACACACACACACACACACACATTTGCTGCTTAATTATTTAAAATGAAAAATGTCTGATAAAATTAAAGTCATGTGATGCATGTAAATACATACAGAATTTTTTTTTATATATTTAAAAAATAATTTTTTAAGTCTTTTAAAATATCATATCATTTATCCTTTTTATGACAAAGCAAGGTTAGTTCTGGTTGTAAAATGCCACTTGGTGCACCTCCCTAA
>NW_015634043.1:775888-784895 GCF_001515625.1 Sinocyclocheilus rhinocerous
AATGGAGAGAATGTGATGAAGCCGTACTTAATAATGTATCCATCCTGTTGCAGTGGTGACTAGTGTGAGCTCTTGTAAACACTCTGTCCCTCTTTAGACATCTATACACACACACACACACACACACACACACACACACACAAAATAACCAAAATAAACAAGCATTTAAATGTTTAACGTCAGTTGAATCGAAGCTAGAGTGCCATGAATGTAAATAAAAACACAACCTTTTTACTCTGGGACAGTAAAATAAATAAATAAATCGGTCAAACTGTGACTTCCATATGTTACTTATATTTTCTAAACAATTAAACAAAAATAAAATTCTAAACACATTGAAGAAAGCATGTGTAAAAATAATTGTTTGTGTCCTTTTAATTGTATCTGATTAATTGATTATATACTTAATATATATATATATATATATATATATAACGTTGAGTAAATATTTAGTAAAATAAGTGCATCAGTTTATTTTTTATTTAATAATATTAATTTCAAACATTCTGTGTATGTTTATTTGCTGTCATTAACTTGTGTTAAATATATCATTATATCAGCCACCTGCTATGATATTTGTAATCTGTAGATCACATCAGGGCTAACATGCACATGCTCTGGGTGATATGAGAGACATAAACAGTATATCATAATCACAGCCCTAGTGAAAAAAAAAAAGTATTTTAAATACATTTATTTGGTGCTACGTATACTACAAATACATTTGCATATTTATGTGCTTAATAAAAATACACTACTAAACTGGTATACTTCAAGTCTGCTGAATTAGAAACGAATTTTGTGCTTCATGCACTTTAATTGTGCGGAAGTAGTGGTGAAGTCCAACTAAAGGTATACTGAAGTATTGTGTAATAATTTGTTTTCTTGTTGTAATAATGTTTGTTCTAATAAAAAAAGTTTAAACAACGATATACTGAAGTATATTTAATTGTGCTAAAGTGGAACTGTTGCAAGTATACTTTAGGTACACTTTAAATATCTTGCATTTAAAAGACCGATATTATTCAAAGATAATACAATCCTCATCAATAGTGACATTAAAACACATTTTAGGCATAATACTACGAAATGAGCATTGTCCAGTAAAGAAATACCCCAAATAATGTTTAATTATAATTTTATATAAGTAAGTGATATGTCTATTAATATGTTAATGGATTTGAAGTATACTCAGTATGAAATAAATGTATTTGAAATAAATTAAGGCATTAAAAAGGTCAATTTAAAAGCAGTAATGGAGTAAATTGTGGATGGAGGAGAATTCTGAATATGTGGGTGTCTCCACAGACAAAAGGCAAGGTTACGTGTGTGTGTGTGTGTGTGTGTGTGTGAAACTCTATTTGTGCAGCTCAGAGCACACCTGGCAAAATGTGTTCCTAATAATGAAATGAATTTTGCCTCATAAGCTCCATATGCAGATGCACAATTATGTGGTGGTAGATTTTATGTCATAAATTGGCTCAGCTGGAAGCCTGGTACACACAATAAACCACTATCAACATCCCCAGCACACACTAGATACACTGAGCGTGTGTGTGCATGTCTGGGGATTTGTGTGTTGTGTATATGTTTTTAGTATTATTATTATTTTATATAAAAAATGCATTTTTGTTCTGTGTAAAATATAAATACAATTTCCAATTGAAAATAAAACCTATTTTCAAAAGGCTTTAAAAGAAAGAATAAAAAAAAAACAATTGAAATGAATAATTAATTTAGCTCTTATTTAATCTGTCACACCTTATTTTATTTAATGTCTTTTTAGTCTTAATGTTTGAATTTGCATGCTCTCTCTCTCTCTCTCACACACACACACACACACACACACACACACACCCACACACACACTCAGCCGCTCTCTATTGAACAATACTGCGTCCAGCTCGACTCTTTCTCTCGGTTGATGAAAACACTCCAATCCCGTGCTGATGAGATAGTTAATTAGCTTTCTTCTCGTTCACATCTGAATTTGAGGACTTTGAACAGATGAATAAAACAAAAGAGAAAATGCTGGCAAACAATTTTGCTGGCACACGTGCAAATCAAACAGTGAAATTTGTTCATTAAGATAACGCAATCTTCTATGTAAAAGGCATTGGGACACATTTATTTAATCATTTTGAGTAAATGTGACTCTTTTTGGTGTGATAACTTTGTTCAACACATCCATCTATTTTCACGCTTGTAATCTGCACATTTTGAGAGTATATCATATTTTAGATGAGATACTCAAAATATTTATGACAACAATTAAAATGGCACACAGACACCATATGAGGCCATTAGTTCCACTGATAAAAAGAGGGCAGTAAATTTCTCACATTTCTTGGATTCAAGCTGGGATATTAATGTAGTGTTGCACTGATCATTTCCGCTGAAATTAATCTGAGAGAACTCGACAAAGGATATTAATAGCGAAACCACACTAAAGACTTACAAATAGTTGATCTAATATGTATTATTTAAACAGCATGAAACGGCAAAAATGTAAAAGGTAACATCTTATAAATTTCTGACATTTCTGAAAACAGCTCAAAAATCTTTCTTTATTATATAGTTCACTTATGCTTGAATGTATGTTGGTGTAATTTAATTGTGCTAGTTGTTTAAACCACAGCTTATCCATAGCAAAAATATGATAATTGCGGAATTTAATTTTGGCAAGAGAATTGACAAAAATCTTGATTTGACTACATTTTAACATACAAAACTATTGCTAGAGAAAGCATTTTGTCCCTGGACCACAAAACCAGTCGTAACGTAAGGGTCAGTTTTTGTAAATTGAGATTTATACATCATCTGAAAGCTGAATAAATAAGCTTCAAATTGATGTATGTTTTTTTTTAGGACAATAGGACAATATTTGGCTGAGATACAACTATTAGAAAATCTGGAATCTGAAAAAATCAAAATATTGAGAAAATTGTCTTTAAAGTTGTCCAAATGGAGTTCTTAGCAATGTATATTACTAATCAAAAATTACGTTTTGATATATGTATGGTAGGAAATTTACAAAATATCTTCATGGAACAAGATCTTTACTTAATAATGATTTTTGGCATAAAAGACAAATCTATAATTTTGACCCATACAATGTATTTTTGGCTTTTGCTACAAATATATCTGTGCTACTTATGACTGGTTTTGTGGTCCAGGGTCACATTTGTGTAATTAAGCATTTTGCTAAAAACCTTATAGTAAACCTTGTGTCAAATTCTCCATACAACAACTAGCCATAGTCCCCCTAGATAGATAGATAGATAGATAGATAGATAGATGGTAGAAGGTTTTGCCTTGACTATTCATGCATACACACATTTGTATAGACCTATCCTATTGAAAAAGTTCAATGCCCATTGAAGTCCTAATCCAATCCAAATCAACACCCGCGGGTAACCGAGACCCCACGAACGCGATGGAATGACCGTAATGTCGAGGTACGTTTAGCCTCCGTAATGATAAACCCCCGATTTCTGTGAGAATTAACAGTAGCTTTCCTTCAGCCCGCTGATGAATATTTGCAGGTGATGAAACGCCAGTCAAAGCACAAAGGGGACCAAGGATGTTCAAAGGAGGGTTTGTTGATGTGTATCTTTGTGTCGGCTCTAATAATCACCATCTCACATGCTGTGCGTCTGTAATCCCGCTAATTAAAACCCGCTGACAGTTCACGCACGCTTCATTGTTGTTGACCACTGGAGCTTTGGACATTTCGACTGAATTAAACACGTCGATGCCGCAGTCATTCACAACAAGGCCAGGTCTGAACAAATCCACACATATCTGTATATGTACATGTATAAACAATAGTGCACTGCTATGAATAGGCATACCGTGAATTTTGATGGCAACTCGAAGTGCCACTGCCAAAAATGTTGCTATCCAGACACAATAGTCTACGCAGTGGCAATCTCTGGCTGGGGAACATGCACACGGCAGACTATTCCCGCTGGCCAATCAGATGGAGCTACCGAGAGATGAAACCAGCGCTTTACCTCGAGCCCGCCCGAGGCGAGTCATTAGGGGGAAGGAATTTGATGCCCCGTACCAGCGCTCGGAGCTCTCAGATACAGAAAAGTTAAAGCTCATCACTTTTCTCCACCAAAAATCACTGTGTCCTTGAATGCAGAAGACCCGTGGAGGAACGGGAAAATGTGTGTGTGGATGGGGGAGGGTTTCAGCCTTTAGGTGTCACTCTGCTTTCAAGAATGATTCAGTGAATACACATTCAAACAAAATGATGTCTTGTGCAGGACCCCTGTACTCATCTACAACTCAAATTTATCATGACGCATCTGAACGTCCCGTCTAAACCCGCGGTTCTTAAAAAGCTCCGTTTGTGGAGATTGGTGTTTGCGTAGAGAAACCTCCCTATTGTGATGGGTTAAATGTTTTTACACTTTTCAGTGTGCCAGCGTTCGTGGGTGCCCTGGCTGATGGATAAAAACCCACGAGTGTTCGAAATGATAACAAATGCAGCCAAGAGAAGATCTATCCATGCAAGGAAAACAAAAGACGAAGAAAAAGCACCCAGTGACCTCAGCAGAGCGTTTCAAACACTGTGTCATGTGTATGTATGTTCTTAAAGACTTCCAGATGTGTTGTGTTCTGGACACATGCATATTTCTGCTGCAGGAAATGAATGTGGTTTTGTTTGAATGGCTTCTTTTCAGAAAAGATATTTGCAGATGGCTAGATTTAAAGGAACAGTTTTCCATGCATGACTTTACAGCTTTGGAATTAAGTCAGATAGCATCAGTACCCAAAGACGCGGCTTCACGTCATTATCCGGCCAGAGATGGGCTATATTTCTGTCGCAAACATAGGGAAACCAGCAGGAGATGGTTATAACTCAATCTTATGAGAAAACTATTTAGTAAGAATTCGTACAATGCGAGTTGTACGGAAACACTATTTTCTTTAAGAAATTCATCGTTAACAAATAGTAAACATTAGGGCTGGGTAAAAAATATCGATATCTCGATATCAATCGATTCTCGACCTTCAATATTATAGTAATGTTGCACCAACTGACGCTTATGTATATTTCACAGCATTAGTTGAGAGATTTTTTGGTAACACTTTATTTCGATAGTCCACTTTAGACATTCTATTAACAGTAAGTAACTTTACAACTACATGTCAACTAGCAGTTAGTAGAGTATTAGTAGACTGTCTGCTTAATATCTTCTAACACTTTCTTTGTCAACTTATTCTACTAACCCTAAACCTACCCTAACAGTCTACTCTGAGAGTTAGTAGACATGTAGTTGCAAATTAATGAGAATTAGTTGACATGTAGTTGACATGTAGTTACGAAGTTACTTATAGTTAATAGAATGTCTAAAGTGGACTATCGAAATAAAGTGTAACCGATTTTTTTTTTCCTTGAGAAAATTTGGCAAGTACTGTACTTGATATATATAAAAATAATCGATATTGAATCGAATCGAATCGGTAATCGAATCGCAAGCTTGTGAATGAGAATCGAATCGAATCGTGAAATTTGTGTCAAAACCCAGCCCTAGTAAACATGAAGGTCCACCTCTAAACCTAACCGTCAGCGGAGCGTAAGCAAATCATATAAAAACGTACAAAATCAGACTGTACAAATTTATGTGAATTGGCCACCAATTCTTCGAAGTGTAAAATAATTACAAATTGCCATTAGAGCAGGTTAAAATGGTAACTAGTTAAAGCAGAATAGCTCACATTCAAAAAATGACCCCCCCCCAAAAAAAGTTGAACAATAAGAGTGGCGTATATTTAAAGGTTTGGATCACTCTGAATGCCAAATTTAAATATTTTAGACAACAAACATCAAAGTTCAGATGTTAAATTGTTCCTTGGTTCCTTTTAAACAGGAGAGCTCACGTTTCATAGGACTGGAGCAGCGTTCATGGAAATGTACCTTCAACAATATATAAGAACAGCGCACATCTTCTGCAATAAAGTGTCAGGTTCCGTCTCAGGAGACGTGCTGTCATTAGATATTCCTGGTATGTTTCTAAGAAAAGCAAATGCAGATTGACTCAGTGGAACGCAATACTGCCGTTGTTTTTTTGTCACAGTGATAATCAGATTTATATGATTAGGTGAGATAGTATAAACCACATACTATTATTTTTTTTGCTACAAAGCTGCAGGATTGTGGAACAGTTTGTGAACAAATTGTGGAAACATTGTCTTTTTCTTGTTATTGTTGTTTTTGGCTCGTCCACAGAAAAGGAAAACAAGAACCGATGAATGTGCAGCATCTGTATCCGTGTGGCTGGGATTTCCATGCCTGAAGAAGATCATAAACATTGTGTTCCCACCTCCCTCTCGGATTCTGCCAGGGCAATTTCCAAAAACAAAAGCATTTAGGTGAGTTCAAGGCAAAATGTGTGTGTGTGTGCGCGCTTGAACGAAAGAGCCAGAAGAGCAGCCTGGGATAAAATAAAGGGTGGGGAGTGTGTGTGTGTGTTAAAATGAAGACAGGAGGACCATGTTCCTGCTTTTCTCTGACCTAGTTTACAAGTTTGTAAGTGGTGTGTGTGTGTGTGGATAGGGAGAGACAGAGAGGCAGCGAGAGGATTGCTGGGTTTCAAATTCAGCGGTCAGACAGTAACGGTGCCAGATGACCTTGGGTCGGTCCGTGACCATCTGCCACCTCCATCCCTCAGAGTTCGGCTCTCTAGCACGGCTGTCACGCATGTCACATTCTGCTTACAGATTTCGGTCCCACTTTATATTAAGTGGCCTTAACTACTATGTACTTACATCAAAAAATAAGTACAATGTACTTATTGTGTTCATATTGTATTGCAAAACACTTTTGCTGCTATTGAGGTGGGATACGGTTAAGGTTTGGGACAGGTTTGGTGGTATGGGTAGGTTTAAGGGTGGGTTAAGGTGTAAGGGATGGATCAACAGTGTAATTATAAATGTAATTACAGATATAATTACATGCAGATATTTTTCAAATATAAGTACAATGTAAAAACATGTATGTACACAATAAGTGCATTGTACCAAATAATTAATTTAAATGTAAGTACATAGTTGTTAAGGCCACTTAATATAAAGTGGGACCGTAAATGTTTAGTAATGTTTAATGCACTTCATGATATTGATAAAATTGAATACATGTTTTATGTATCAGGCCAAAAGTAATCTAAAAGTAATCAAAAAGTAGTCATAATATTTTACTTAATATGTGTAATCCAATTGATTATGCTACTAACTACAATCTTTGTCATGTAATTTGTAATCTAATGGACTACAATTTGTAAGTAATCTACCCAGGTAATCTGGCTGCTGATGCCAAATCCTCATTTCCAGTCTTCTCTAACCACCATTCAACCCTGAGACAAGATAGGAAGGATAAATTTACAGTGTTTAAAGTATTTTAAATATGGACTTACATATTTACTGAGCTAAAATGCTAATTTGACAATAAAATGTCCTCACCCAGAACAGTAGTTATGTGTTTGGGAATTTATAAAATATCTAAATATAGAGTGATTCTGCCACCTGCACATTTTCCTTACTGTTTGAGGACTGTTTCCTTACTGAAGTCAAATAATTAATATGTACATTCAAATTTATGCCCTTGGCACTTATTCTTACCTATGCAATTCACAAAAAAATGCATGCATTTACTACTACAGCAGGTAAGTGCAGCTTTAAAACCTCAGCTGCCAATAATACCACAGGAACTAATGCAAGCATCACCATTTACTCTAGCTCAAACTTTGGGCTAGAAGTTTTGTTTTAATAACTAACCCTAAGTATTAAACTCGAGTGCATAACATGTCCTACACAGTTTGTGTTACTGTACGTCTCAGATTTTGTGGCTTGTTAAAGTGAGTAAAAAACCCAAATCATAACTAGAGACATGAATATCATAACCACTTAAGGATGGACTGTTTTGATTTGGGCTTGTACTGATGGTCTCCACACTCCAGGTTTGCTGTGCTGCTCATCGAGGCATTTTTCTTAATGTGTTAATTATCTGCAGCTCTTCAGGAGTGTCTGAGAACCAGCTGGACTCTGCGTTCCAGACGCGAGATAAGGACTGAAGGATCAGGCTGCTTATTAGTGCTGTAATCCTTTAAATGAAGCCTCCTGACATTTCTCACTGCTGCTGCTTTAGATGAGCATCTTCAGTTCATAAATCTAAGCGCTCGCTCCACACAAGCTCAATTCCGATTCTAAGGCCTGAGATTTAGCAGAAGCCTCGGAGCTAAAATGATCACCACACACCAATGTGCCATTCAAGAAGGCAGGCTTTTGTCATGTCTGTTGTAAATGTGAAATTGGACTATACTGGTTAAAACACCTTGTAATACACTAATAATTACAATGTAATAACATTGTAATAATTAAGGCAATAATTTGTTTTTAGATTCTTGCTTTTTTTCAACATTTAAATACAAATAAGGAAAGCGATACCTCAAAATGATGCCTGGTGTGGTTTGTTAATTTTAAAAATAGCAATATTATAAAAAACCACAGTGTGCAATAAAAATATAATTGTTATTGATTTTACAATAGCTTCAAAGTATCAGCATACTACAATTAGAATAATCTCTTTCTATTAATATTAAATGACTAATTCAGTTCTGAAAAAATCAGTATAATTCTGTATAATACTCACATATTGTTAATTTCTTATATATTCCTCTTCCTATAATCTCTCAACAGTCCCTCCCTGTTTTTCTTGCCATCTGAAAATGATATAAGAGGGTAGAGCATTGTTGACCTCAGTTCTGACTTTGGGAAATTGCTGTGACCTTGTAGTTCTTATGAGAGGAAACAACCTGGCACATACCAAACAGGATGATGGTTTGAGCTTGAATCTGAGGAGAGAGAGAAAAAACTCCCCGCTTTCATTTGCACACGGAAAGAGCACCTCATGGATCAGGTTACACCCCTCTGTCAGCTCATAACACACAGATTCACAGACGTACACACAGACACACAGACACAGACACACACACAC
>NW_015634043.1:786310-790037 GCF_001515625.1 Sinocyclocheilus rhinocerous
ACACACAAACGTCTGGAATGTGTGTTTATATAGAGCTGCTGTTATAGAAGTCACATTGTAACATCAAATAGATGGAGAATAAGAATGAGAAAATGCTCTAAAGAAAGGGGGAGGTGTCTGGATACGTATAGGGCAGGTTGTGGGAGTTTGAAGGACGTCAGAAAAGAAAATGCACTATTCTGCCTGAACAGCACGCACTTCAGGGTCACGCACAAATATAACAACTGACATACCATTAATAACATTCTTAACCGGGCCTCCTTAAAACCAAAGAGAATGCTAGATCATTTTAACAATGATATGCGATGATCACTAAAACTAAACCATAAAAAAATAAATAAAATAAAATTCATTACTTGAAATAAAATAAACTTTAACTGAGACTTATTAAAGTTTTACTGCACAGTTGTGCAGTTTTGGAGGAATTTATGTTGTTGTTTTTTGCCTAAATTTGTAATAATTTAAATATATGCATTTATGCAACATTTTATGCAAAATTCACTTTAAAGAATATCAAAATTTCTCTGTTTCATTTATGGTGATGATATGAAAAATGTGGCATAATTTAGTGTAAGGTTGATGGCATCTACTGGAAAACTATGAAATTTCAATGACATTTCAGTATCACTCAATGACTTTTTTTCTTTGGATTTATGCTAAGACATTATAAAATAATTATTATTGCTTTTTTAACTGAAGTATCAGTGTTTGCAGCTATGCCACATTCAAACATACAGTCAAACTTGAACATGGTGCTATGCATGTTATATGTGTGTACGGTATATGTGTGTGATTGCAATGACTTTATTTGACAGTTGTTTTGTCACATTAACATAGAAGCATACAACCAGATATAATTCCAATGTAATATTACTATTATTATTATTATTTGTTTGTAGAGCAAACAAGTGTTGCCAAGTCTCATGCCATTTAGGTGAAGGGAATATTTATTTAAATTTCATCAAACGCCATTTGGGGTTGCACACGACCTCAGCAGTGCATAAGGGTTAATATAAATCTAAACTTTATAATTTGAAACTATGCATAAATAATGCCGATTTTTCAATTGAAAAAGCCCTGCTTGGAACATACTGCAAGCAGCTATTTTGCTTTTACAATGACTAAAAACGCACCAGAAAACAAACAACAAAAGCACTTGTTATAATCCCAACGAAAGCCTCAAAGTACTACTACAAATGTTAAAGTAAACCTCTTGAGTTTTGCCAGGGGAACTAACACTGACTGAATTGTTCTGTTTTGTGGCAGGCGATGCATTTTCGTTAATTGATGTCATGTGGCCTGCTGTGTCCGTCTCTGAGAGACGACTGGGAGTATTTCTCATTTCAACAGCCACTCACTCACAGTTGGGGAGTGACTACATCTCTTTCTCATTTGCAGGAAGTAAAGGGGGAGGTGGGCAAAAAAGTGCACCCAAGAGTTACACTTGACCAGTGTATGCACTTCTGTACCTTTGTTGTGATACGACCTTGTCACATTGTACCAATATTACAGCAATTTAGGCTCTTAAAGAGTCAGACCTTTATTTCCTCACAGCAAGATTCAGTATTTTGTTGGTCACTGCTAAAACAACAATTGCTATAAATAGAGCATACAGCAAGTTTAACTGGTTAATAAAGAGCTAAGCAACTAAGCGGAGACAGTGGAGTTCTGCTAATTGTTAAAGACAGATCGTATTCAATTCCCATAACTGCTGTAGGCATTAGGGCAAAAAATGATATTATTACTTAATTACTGCCACTAATTAAAGTAAATAAAAACGGTAATTATGACTTTTAATTATGAGTTTTTTTTCTCAATGTTGCATGATATACAAAACTTACCTTTTTTGCTTCCTTTATTTCTCAATAAAGGTTCCTTAACTATTTGACTATTTGCGAATGATAATTTTTCCAGTTGTGATTACTAGAATTCTACAAGAGGTAAGTAAAAAAATAAATATTTATTTAGTTTCATGGTAAGCTACAAAGGTTACATATCAACTTATCTAACACTTATAAGTACAAATTCGCCTGACCAAGGCGATATTAATTTCTTTTGATATCCATTGCTGCAAAGCTCAGCTGCTCATTAATTAGTTAGGCTGGATTTCAAGCTATTCATGGCTAATTTTAATACAACACATTATATTACTTAATTGCTGCCACTAATTAAAGTAAATAAAAACGGTAATTATGACTTTTAATTATGAGTTTTTTTTCTCAATGTTGCATGATACACAAAACTTACCTTTTTTGCTTCCTTTATTTCTCAATAAAGGTTCCTTAACTATTTGACTATTTGCAAATGATAATTTTTCCAGTTGTGATTACTAGAATTCTACAAGAGGTAAGTAAAAAAATAAATATTTATTTAGTTTCATGGTAAGCTACAAAGGTTACATATCAACTTATCTAACACTTATAAGTACAAATTCGCCTGACCAAGGCGATATTAATTTCTTTTGATATCCATTGCTGCAAAGCTCAGCTGCTCATTAATTAGCTTTGCTGGATTTCAAGCTATTCATGGCTAATTTTAATACAACACATTAAAACTGATAATAAAGCTCATAAGTCTAGTGAAACTCTACTTTATTATATCACATTATATCCATCAATTTGTGCTTTTTAAGCATCAGTGTATCTCGGTGCCCCTTAGTGCTGCTGTTATAGCTCAATTATACTCTAATATAATCGTACACCTTGTTATGTTTAGTAATAAGGGACACAATAAACAAAGACTGTTAAAAGCCTTTATGGTGAATGACTACTGCATAATGTGAACAATCGACCACTCTAAATGGCAGCTTAATTAAATAAAGCACTTAAATAAGTGAAGCTTCATTTCCCCCAGCAATTGTGTCAACGCACGAAGATTTGGAGTCTTTAAAAGATCGTTCTAGAAATACAGAAAGAAATTGACGGTAAAAGCCTGCAAAAGTGCAAACAAATCTGATGACAAAAAACAACCTTGATTAATAAAAAAGGTAAATACGTAGCTAATGATCGTAATCACACCAGAGTAATATCAGCCCTAGGGCCGCAGCGAAACTTCCTCTGTTGGCTTTATTCACTTGCCATGTCTCGTCCTCTTTGCAGGCTAATTGTGAGTATTTGTATGTCGGCTTGCTAACGAAGGTCTAGATGTGCCTGTAGCCTCTACTCTTACACTAATTCAGATAAAAGCTTGACTTCAGCTGCCATACTGACATTCAAGGTGTAGGACGGCTCAGTTCTCATCTATCAAAATGGCCATTATGGGCTGAGGAACCTAATTAGCACGACAAGATCTAAAATACACGACTCCTCCTATTCACAGCACGCTTCACCCTTAATCAGATAGATTGTGGCTAATTGCTAAGACATTGAGTTGATTTTCACTGATGGAGTGCAGGTGCTTTCAAGGCCCAAGATGTGCTTTTATGAGCGCTCTGACACGAATAACCTGCCTGGAAATTCAAAAGCAACACGGCCAGACTCTGTTGTGTTGGGCGGTTTGCGTCAAACAAACTGAGGGAATACTACCGTATTGACCCGAATATAGCACAATGTTTTTTTCTTGAAAATACATCTGAAAAAACGCGGTCGTCTTATATTCAGGGTCTAGACTTTGACATGTCAATAATACACCCACAACACTAGGTGGCGCCAAATACGCATAAAACGAGTGTGCCATGAAATACGTAATGTAATGCGTGTTGTAAAGATCGCGAGTAAAAACAAAAGAA
>NW_015634043.1:790508-791975 GCF_001515625.1 Sinocyclocheilus rhinocerous
AAACAAACAAACAAACAAACAAACAAACAAACAAACAAACAAACAAACAAACAAACAAACAAACAAACAAACAAACAAACAAACAAGCAAGCAAACAAACAAACAAACAAGGTGCAGTTTCAGTGTGAAGCTACAAATTGCTCATTGCAAATTGTTGATATATAAAGGTGACATATCAACTTATCTAACACTTATAAGTACAAATATGCAATACAGTCAAACCTGACCTATATTAATTTCTCTTGATATCTATTTCTGCAAAGCTCAGCTGCTCATAAATGAACTTTTCAAGCTGAATTTCAAGCTATTCATGGCTAATTTTAATGCAACACATTTAAACTAATAATAAAGCTCAGAAACTCCACTTTATTATACTACATTATCAATTTGTGCTTTTAAACATCAGTGTATCTCAGTGCCCTTTTGTGGCGCGGTTATAGCTCAATTATACTCTAATATCATCGTACACCTTGTTATGTTTAATAATAAGGGACACAATAAACAAAGACTGTTAAAAGCCTTTATGGTGAATGACTACTGCATAATGTGAACAATCGACCACTCTAAATGGCAGCTTAATTAAATAAAGCACTTAAATAAGTGAAGCTTCATTTCCACCAGCAATTGTGTCAATGCACAAAGATTTGGAGTTCCTTGGAATTAAAAGATCACTCTAGAAATACAGGGGGGGAAAATGATGGTAAAAGCCTGCAAAAGTGCAAACTAATTTGATGACAAAAAAGAAACTTGATTAACCAAAAAAGTAAATACGTAGCTAATGATCGTAATTACACCAGAGTAATATCAGCCCTAGGGCCACAGCGAAACTTCCTCTGTTGGCTTTATTCACTTGCCATGTCTCGTCCTCTTTGCAGGCTAATTGTGAGTATTTGTATGTCGGCTTGCTAACGAAGGTCTAGATGTGCCTGTAGCCTCTACTCTTACACTAATTCAGATAAAAGCTTGACTTCAGCTGCCATACTGACATTCAAGGTGTAGGACGGCTCAGTTCTCATCTATCAAAATGGCCATTATGGGCTGAGGAACTTAATTAGCACGACAAGATCTAAAATACACGACGACTCCTATTCACAGCACCCTTCACCCTTAATCAGATAGATTGTGGCTAATTGCTAAGACATTGAGTTGATTTTCACTGATGGAGTGCAGGTGCTTTCAAGGCCCAAGATGTGCTTTTATGAGCGCTCTGACACGAATAACCTGCCTGGAAATTCAAAAGCAACACGGCCAGACTCTGTTGTGTTGGGCGGTTTGCGTCAAACAAACTGAGGGAATACTACCGTATTGACCCGAATATAAGACAATGTTTTTTTCTTGAAAATACATCTGAAAAAACGCGGTCGTCTTATATTCAGGGTCTAGACTTTGACATGTCAATAATACACCCACAACACTAGGTGGCGCCAAATACGCATAAAACGAGTGTGCCATGAAATACGTAATGTA
>NW_015634043.1:792077-803248 GCF_001515625.1 Sinocyclocheilus rhinocerous
AGGGGGGGTCGTCTTATAATCAGGGTCGTCTTATATTCGGGCCAATACGGTAATCAGAATTATATAGACATAAATTCCTGTGCACAGTATTTAAAAGTCAATTCAATTAAATGTTGACCATGAAAAGACAATGTGAAGCTGATATTAGAAATCACAACCAACTATTTGTGACCCAAGAAATCTTTTCTACCCAAATCGATATCCAACATAAAGAACCAATTCTCTCAAATCAAAGCAGACAGTATTGTTAAAACGTTTGGAGTCCATATGATTTTTTATTTTTAAAGAAGTCTTTTGTTCATCAAGGCTGCATTTATTTGACAAAAATACAGTAAAAGAACTACATCAAAACGTTTTCAAAAACATGACATGATGGATATCTGAAAAAATATGTCTTACGAGCAGGAAAGTAGCTGTTGTTTGGACTTTGGACCATTTTAAAATAATGTTTTCAAATAAAATTTGGCAACGCTGACATTCAGATCATAATGGTGGAAACTAAAGAAGTAACTGGTTCACAGACTGGAACTGTTACCAACATATACATTGTTTTGTGAAACTAGTCAATGCACAGCTAATGCAATGCTATGCAGAGTGTATTGATTCCAGTTTTATGAGGGGTACTGGGGTTGCCAGATCTGTGGAACAATACCAGCCCATTTTTCCCCCCCGCAGTTTTTCCCCTCCTTTGGGGGTCAAAATAGCGTTCTAGGGAGATTGCTTTAACCCACGGACTAAAAAGCAAGCCGTGGCGAAAAGGTGTAAAATTAGCCTATAGTTCCGCAGTAAAAACTGACTTAGCAACACACGATTTCCTTTAAAAAAAAAAATAATTTATGTATTTTTGCTTGCAACTCTTTGGTTCATTGTTGTGCATATAGCAGTAATCTGACCTTCTTTCCATTATTCACGAATATGAGCTAAACAGGACTGGCCCAATGATAAAAGTAAGCAGATTCTACAACTCATAAATACAAATAATTATTATAGGCTTATAATGATTTAGGGTAAAGGCCTTACCGTAATGGAAATAGATGGCTTGGAAGACAACAAAAGTGAAATAGTGTAGCTTTAAAATAACTGTTCTATTTTAATATATTTTTACCATTTTTTATTTGATTTCCAGAAATGGCAAAGCTCATTCTTCAGCTGCCATTACTCCAGTGTTAAAAGGTCTTAAAGAATTCCTTCTAATATTCTTATTTGGTGCTTAAGAAACATTCTTAGAAACATTTTCTTAGTATTATTAGTTGAAAACAGTTGTGCTGCTTAAAGAAGTGTGGAAGTGTTTTTTTTCAGGTTTCTTTTTTCCAGGTTACTTTAATGAACAGAAAGTTCAGCATTTATTTGAAATAGAAATTCTTATTTTTTATCTGACTGGTTTACAGCATCCATTATGACATTTTTAGATATTTATGGTACCAAACTCCCCAAAGTCCCCAAAGGCAAAGCAATTTTTGAGACAAAAAATTATGTTTCATCAACTTCCATGTCATTCAAAATCTGTTTGATTTCTGTTGTGAAACGGAAAATTAATTATTTAAAATATTGATGGCAGAATTTTCATTTTGAATGAACTATCGCTTTAAGTCTTTTAAGTATTACTAGTGGCATAAACTTTTTTCATAACATGGGTCGGTCTGTGGAGACCACTGACAAGATGATTTGAGAAGCTTGCATTAATTCCACTTAAACAGAGCTGCAATAAAATAAGGAAAAAAGAATGGCGGAAACACATGAGACCCGCCGCAGTCTGGGAAGCCAGAGCGAAATCTCATGAACTCATGATCGTGAGGATGCAATAAAGAACTAGAGCAGCCGACCAACAGGCCCTGACAGAGAAAAACACTCCCCACCTACAGCAGATAATAAATCAGACACAGGCGAATTAAAAAACCAACAGAAGAACAACAAATATGGCATGTCTTGCTGGTTTTAAGTGTCCATACCTTTCCCCCTTCACTGCAGGAGGGGAAGAGTATAATAACTTCACCTCTCTCATTGTCACCTAGAGAAACATTGGGATGATTTTCAATATGTTTTTTAATTACGCTTGCTTATTTCATCATTAGCTTAAAAAAAAAGAGCATGAGTGCCAGAAGTGGCCAGGGTCGTGTGGGGATAAAATGACAGAGAAAAAGTGTTCATGAGAAAACTCTCCTGTATGAGGAAAGGTGATGAAATAAAACAGAGAGAGAAAGAGAGAGAGAGAGAGAGAGAGAGAGAGAGAGAGAGAGAGAGCGCTTCACTGCAGGAGGGGAAGAGTATAATAACTTCACCTCTCTCATTGTCACCTAGAGAAACATTGGGATGATTTTCAATATGTTTTTTAATTACGCTTGCTTATTTCATCATTAGCTTAAAAAAAAAGAGCATGAGTGCCAGAAGTGGCCAGGGTCGTGTGGGGATAAAATGACAGAGAAAAAGTGTTCATGAGAAAACTCTCCTGTATGAGGAAAGGTGATGAAATAAAACAGAGAGAGAAAGAGAGAGAGAGAGAGAGAGAGAGAGAGAGATGAGACATGAGATGAGGAGATGGTTATGGTCTGTGGAGGTGCAGATTAGAGAAGAGTGCAAGTAAATCAATCAATCAATCAATCAATCAATCAATCAATCAGATGTATTAACTCTCTTGAAAGAAGCAAGGAAGAACACTGGTATGGCTATAGTATATCAGTCGGACCTTTTTATATAAGGAGACATCCTATTTTTGTTTCAAATTAAATTTACAAAAGTTATTTTATTTACACAGAAAGCATGCTAAATGTAATATGTCTGCTTTAATGTTTCAAATAACTTTTGTAAAAATTCAAACATTTAAAAATTTAATTTAAAAATGTTTAAATTACCACTAAAATATAAATTACATTTAAAATAATAGTAAAAAAAAAAACTATTACAATTAATTAGATTTTGGGGGACGCACTGTGACCCTTAAATAGATTTTAATGTCATCTAATGATTTTTGCGGGGATATATGAACTAATTGTTACAATGAGGGACGTTGTTGTTGGCACAGTTGCTGGCTTCTGTAAATCATGGTAAATGTGTGATAGTCATTGTTTTTGGCCAAAAAAAAAAAAAAAAGTAAAATTAAACAGGACACATTCTAATGTATGGATAAAAATAATATAATTTATACATAGCTTTAAAAGCATGATTACATATTATAGAGGCCTAATACATGTACTGTCACTCTAATGCAGCAAAGTGAATTGCTGTAAAAGTATCTGGTTTCATCTGAGCAGATATGATTTTTTTTCTTATCCAGAATCCATCTCCTGCTCACTGTAGTCCATCAGTCACATCATCAATATAGACAAGAGTGACTGTTCCAGCAACAAAACCATAACTATATCATCAGCACGTTTCACGGATGAGCTGGGATTGTCAACAGTCCCTCAATGCTTTCTCTTTCCAGCATTCAGGTACAAGTTAGTTCTTTCTTTCGAGTTTGTAGGGTGTTTATGATTCTTTGAGTGCTCTTAATTAACAGCCAGAATAGTTTTTTTTTTTTACTTGTTAGCACACTATTTCTTGTCATGCCATTAATGCTTTGTCAGATGGTTTTGCACACCTTTGTACATTCTGCTGACTCGTCAGTCGAGTTGTTGATTTAATGCTGAGAAATAGCAGCAATAGACTCCAGATGCAAAGGAAACTATACAGCAGTCAGTGGTGACCAGCGTTGGTCCTGCGGAGTTCAGCTCCATCCATGATCAAACACACCTGAGCCAGCTAATCAAGGTCTAATACTGCCTTCACGTGCTATCGGAAATGTCCTATTTCTTACTTACAAAGTCATGATTACGAGCTTGCATTCAAGTGCTTTGTTGTTGGAAAGAATAAAATATAGCATCCCATTGGTTGACAATCATATAAACATTCACTGCGCTAGATAGCTTGCTGACGATTCTGGAATTTTGGTCAAATACATGCTTATTTCACTGTTTATAAAACACACAATATGCTTTAAATGATTGTTCTTATAGACTGTAAATACATTACTTTAGCGACAAGACAAGGTGATGTAGTTGTTGTGGGAAAAACGAATAAATAATAGCATTGACCACAGCAATGGATGTCCAATCCACTATAGCCCGCCCAACTCAGAAACTCTGGTATCAAAATGATTTCAGAGATTCCCAGTAGTAATACGACTTGAGAGGCTCATATTTACGATAATTCCGATAGCACATGAAGGCAGCATAAGGGTTACTTGAAAGCTACAGGCAGCTGAATTTTTGTCAAGGCTGGAGCAAATCTCTGCAGGCTCTCCACTGGCCACCCCTGTAGTACTGTACAGTAAACTCTGTGTTTGAGTAATGCAAGCACACCAACACAGCCAAGACACAGCTGAAGTGGTGATTAATTACACACTAAAAAATGCTGGGTCAAAACAACCCAATTGCTGGGTTTGTCCCTATTTTACCCAGCACTGGGTTATATTTAACCCAGCATTTTTTAAGAGTGTATACTACACATTTTTATAACAAAATAAATATATTTATAGTGTCATCGATATACTATTAGAGTTTTTGTTAAATTGTTCTGTATTTACTTTAATTTGAGATAATTTAATAATTTTGTCATGTTTTTGTCATTTTTATTTTATTTTTAAATATATGTTAATACAACATTTGTTCATTTTTATTTATATAGTTTATTTACTTTTAGTAATTGTAGTACACTAATGAGACATTAAAAAAAGTTTTTTTAAATTGAATTTAATTTTATTTTATTTCAGTTAAAATGTATTTTAAGTATGTTATGGTATTAGTTTTAGTTAACGATTGATTTATATTTTAGAATGAACTAATATAACATTAAATAATTTTTTGAGCTAAATAAACAAATTCTAGGTAGAATACATTTTTACATATATTATTTCTTTTTTTTCCAACCTGGTATGGAAAAAATATGCAATCCAACAAAGGGTTTAATCAGTTGCCTCTGTCACGTCTCGCCCCAGTCACGTGACTTGATCCACTTTTCAAAATAGAGGCAATAATGATTGGTTGCTGTCTGATGTCTGTAATAATGATGTCTGGCTGAGTGATTTGGCCTAAATACTACAACACATTCATGACTGCAAAAATTTGGTTTCTTTAAAAAGAAAATATGTTTATTCATCATTAAATGGCATAAAATGTAGATGTTCCTGCACCATCTGCTTTAGTGATAAGCTCCGGATGACTGCAGATGTATCTTCAAAAACAAGCGGAAATGTCTTTTCCCCTGCACTTGTCCCGCTGTGAATCTCTCACCTGTGAACCACTAAACACTTGCAGTGGTACAATTCCCACATTACAGGGGGTCAAAGACTCACATGTGCGTCTTCTAAAACAAGCGATGTCAGCTGTGCAATTCTTTTAAATAGTCACCAAGGGAACGTAACATATATAGTGCCGACCGCTTTTCCAAGGTTCAAGGTTGTACTGACACTCGCTGACATCTCATCACCATGGGAACCTTGAGGTTGCCGAGAGCAACTTTCCCAAGATGCACATATCGAATAATTGTACAAATAGATATAGAATAATTGCACAAAACTAGTGCTGTTTTTGACCCTAAATAAATAGCTGATGATAAATAGCTGGTGCCAACTTTTACTCGGCTATACATAGACACACAATCACATCATAATTTGTATTTATTTATTTTTTGAATGTATTTTTGGCCTGTCCCTAGCCTCCTTGTTATATTGTGCAAATAAAAACACAACCAAACAAAAAAAAAAGTGCAGTTTTTTCCCCCCCAGTCTTTATATGAAGAGTTCATTTGCAAAAACCGATAAGTAATATCAATCAAACTGCAGCTGGGTTGTTTTGATTAAGTAATACTAACTTAAACAAATACAGGTAATTTACTAAATTAAAGTTCATTGAAAGTATGTTTTTTTTACATATTAAAAGTTTGTTTTATAGCAAAATTAAAGTGACGTTTATCGGCTTTTGCAAATTAACTCTTCATGTATATATATATAAAATTTAAGTGACAGTGAATTCTAAAAAGATGATATTCTCCATAAAAAAAAACTCATAGTCACAATCTCATTTCAAGCATTGAACTCCTCAGTCACAAATTAAAATGTATCTAGTAACTCTTTAAAATATGGTTTCATTAGTTACAGTAGTTAACATGGCAACGCTTTAGTTTAGGGACACATTCTCACTTGTAGCTTGTTAGCATACATATCATTAGTATATTGGCTGTTTATTAGTACTTATAAAGCACATATTAATGCTTTATTCTGCATGACCATATTTTAAATCCCTTAATCCACCCCACAACTAAATTTAACATCTACCTTACTAACTATTAATAAGCAGCAAATTAGGAGTTTATTGAGGCTAAAGTCATTGTTAATAGCTAATAGTGAGAATGGGACCTTAAATTAAAGTGTGACCATTAACATTAGTTACAGTAACTACATTAGTTAACATGACCTAAGAATGAAAAATACTTCTGAGGCATTTAGTTTAGTAATCTTAGTTCACATTCAGTAATTGTAATATTTACCAACACATTAAAATCAAAAGTTGCATCTGTTAATATTATTTAATAAACCTGCGCTAACATGAACTAACAATGAACAGTTCTATTATTACTGACTAACGATAACAAAAATGGGTAATACTTTATTTTAAGGGACAATTCGCACTATTAACTAGCATGCATATTATTAGCATATTGGCTGTTTATTAGTACTTATAAAGCACGTATTAATGCCTTATTTTGCATGACAATATTTCAAATTCTTTAACTCAGCCCCATACCTAAACTTAACAACTACCTTACTAACTACTAATAAGCAGCAAATTAGGAGTTTATTAAGGCAAAAGTCGTAGTTAATAGTTAGTCAATAGTGAGATTTGGACCTTAAAATAAAGTGTGACCCAAAAAGGAATAAACAATTTGTAAATTGGACTTTTGGAAATATAAAATTAGCACATTTCATAGTACAAGCAATGAATGAATATTAAAATTTTCTACGGTGGACGAACAAGAGACTACGGTTCGATCCAAAACTTTGCGTGCCATTGCAAGCTTGAATAAACACTCATCATTAGTATTGCTTAGTCGTAATAGTGTTTTAATTGGACGTTTACAGCCAAGAGTAGAGGTTAACTCAATGATTATTGAATTTCCATTTACCAGCTATTAAAAGAGTCACTTCAGCTTAGCTAAACCGTGATGCAGAAGTGTCGGGACAGCGGTGGGTGTCATAGCACCAACATCAGATCAGCCAGTGTGGCTCAGAGGGTGCAGCTTCTGTTTGGATACGCTGCTTTTAGCATTCTCATCTGGGGTTGTGTTGCGCTCCACGGCGAAAACAATGAAAGGAGTCCAGGCGTCCCTGTCAGGGTGAAATGCAGCCGTTGTGTAGATAACAGACACCCATCTCCAGCATTATAGCATGGACAATACCGTGAGGAGTAATCCCTCTTCATGGGGTCTGATTTCCCCGTCACTGCTGAGCGTTAGCCACGCTGAGAGGCAGCGTCTGTAAATGACATCAGCACAAAAGCAGAGCTCAGGGCCCCAACTGGAGGCTGCTGGGCATAGAATCGGGAATGATAGGGGAACAGAAATTCCTGTGGGTGTTGCGTGGATGTGAATCCCGCCGTGTGACCAGCCATCAAATCCCCCTCAGAACTGACCTGCTGGAACATTCAGCCACCCTGTAACCGAACCTCCGTGGCCCAAGATCTGACAGCTGCTCCCAGAATATTGTTCTTACGAGACCAAGTCACAACAAAGAGCCTCACATCGCGAGGGGGTGGGGGAGCCGGTGTCATTGTTTCCATGTTAGTTGCTCTAACATAAGCATCTAAAGCAACCTATATGTTTTCCCCCTGTCCTTTACGAAGATTACTTGTCAGATTGTACGATATTAACACAGTCAGATGTGAAAGCCGAGGCAGGCTGTGCAGCTGTCTTTTATGTCAGACTGTATAGCATCCAAGACTTTGGTCATGATCGACAACATTGACTGGGATTTTGAAGTGATTAGTCTTATATGCTTATTTACACGCAAAATTGAAATGGTGCCGCAGAAACATGCAGAGTGTGTTTGCAGTATTTTTCATAAAAAAAAAAATTTATGAAAAAGAATAGAAATATGCGATAGTATGCTCATAACCAACATGTTTTCACTCCCAACTAGTCACATATTGACGCTTGGTCAGGACCCCTTTTCGTCACTTTTAGACGCATACTCCTTTAGCGTCATTTTTCGACGTGCAGGGTCCTCCGTTGCTTTAAATAAGAAACCCTTGGCGTCAATATGCCGACGCGAAAGGCACTGGGAATTTTATCGTCATGATTAAATTATAAATTGGGTAATAATATTGCCATTATTGCATATATGTTGGGGGTGTAATTTTTCAATGCAAACAGTCACAACAGTTTTATTTATGTTACAATATTTACACATTTATGAGCACATAACCCAACCCCTGCCCCTAAACCTACCATTTGTCAATAAAACAGAAGACATAACAGGCAGATACAACTACTGTTATAATTTATTCAAAAAGTATCAATATTCCAAGTCTTCTGAGGCAAAACAATTGATTTGTGAGAGGAATAGACACGATCGCCGTCTCCGTCTGCAGTAAAGCTCATCCTGTGGGTTGCAGTCTGTGCGCAAATTAAAAAAATACCGCCAGAAGAAGCCTTACGTTGTGAAATGCAATTGGCTCTTGTGTGTCACGTGACTGATTGCGTCATGCTACGGGAGTATCTTTTTGAATGAGATGTGAGCGCGTTAACAGAGCGGGATCAATTTCAGCGATTAAAACCTTATGTAATACTCTCTTCTTCACATAAAGACATCGTATGGCTTCAGAAGACTTCGGATGCAACACGACTTGTTTGTAATGCTTTTATACTGCTCGTTTATGGTCAGTTTTTGCAATAAATACTTGTGACTGTACTTATATTTGCCTGAAGTGGGTAGGTTTAGGGTAGGGGTGGGGTTAGGTGCTCCAATGAAAGTATAAATTTATATAAAATTATTTCTATTTTTTACAAATGCATGCAAACCATTAAATTAAAGTAAGACAAACGACTGAAAACAGCGGAGGACCCTGCACGTCGAAAAATGACGCTAAAGGGGTACCTTGAGCTTCAAAAAGCGCCGCCAAGGGGTCCTGACCAAACGTCAATACGTGACAAATTGGGAGTGAGAACGTGTTGTCAACGTAAATTAATAAATGAATGTTGTATATCATACAGACAAGCTAGTATAAACATGTTTAACTCGTCTTTTGTGATTTAATGTCTCTCGTTTTCTCTCTGTGGCTCTCTCTCATTCCTACAAATCTAGGTTAATGATTCTATTGGTTTTTCATTCGACAGCTACTGTAGCAGTAGCCGTACTGCATGACTGCGACCCAAAATTTCACACATTCCATAACATTGATGAAAAGTGATCAGAGACTGATGAAAATGACCCTGCTATGAAAGTAATACTTTAGACAACAAATATGTGGAAAAACAGTGCTGAACATGAACGGTTTTTCAAATGCTAACTCTGATTGTCTGAAGTAGACATTGCTGTAGTAACTAATTACGTGTGATCTTTCTATTGCGCTCATATCAAATGAAGAGCATCTTCTTGTGATGTCATTAATGTGGAACATTTATTTTTATAGCTCTCTGGGGAAATTGTCTGCCTTTTTATTCCACCTGATTCACTAAAAGCAAATATGCAAATCAGGTAATGCTGCAAACACACAAACGGTTAGCGGTAAGTGCAATTTTTGCATGGTGCAATTACCTATCTTTCTGGCTAGTTTGAATGCTTGGTTGGGGAGGATGCAGAATACTGAATTCAAGATCCGAAAATATACCATTGTATCTTTGTGTTCTTTGAATTCAGTCAAGAGGTCAATCTGACCTTTAGCTTGTCTGTTGGTCACATGTCTTCTAGTCATGCGAGTTGTAAGCCAGAAATGGCAGGGCAAAGTTAACTTCTGGATGAAAATGACCCTGCTATGAAAGTAATACTTTAGACAACAAATATGTGGAAAAACAGTGCTGAACATGAACGGTTTTTCAAATGCTAACTCTGATTGTCTGAAGTAGACATTGCTGTAGTAACTAATTACGTGTGATCTTTCTATTGCGCTCATATCAAATGAAGAGCATCTTCTTGTGATGTCATTAATGTGGAACATTTCTTTTTATAGCTCTCTGGGGAAATTGTCTGCCTTTTTATTCCACCTGATTCACTAAAAGCAAATATGCAAATCAGGTAATGCTGCAAACACACAAACGGAAGTTAGCGGTAAGTGCAATTTTTGCATGGTGCAATTACCTATCTTTCTGGTTAGTTTGAATGCTTGGTTGGGGAGGATGCAGAATACTGAATTCAAGATCTGAAAATATACCATTGTATCTTTGTGTTCTTTGAATTCAGTCAAGAGGTCAATCTGACCTTTAGCTTGTCTGTTGGTCACATGTCTTCTAGTCATGCGAGTTGTAAGCCAGAAATGGCAGGTCAATGTTAACTTCTGTTCGCAGTGGAATGCAAAACTTCTTCACATGGACTTCACTTCTCCAGTCCGCTGTGTTCATGGGTCTATGTGTCTATGAATGGCGCTCAACAGAGTGCAGTCAAGTCTAGTGTAAATGCATTACTTCACCACAGCGACTACAGAGTGCATCTAGATTTATGTCACGTTATAATGCTCTTCTCCATTATTTGATCATCATTGGATGAATTGTTGCTAATATCTAGAAAATATGCACACATATTTATCTTTTAAATGAAATGCCTAATTTAGCCTATAATTTACACTGAAAGATGCTAAAAAGAATGAAAATGGCTGGCTAAATCAGTGCAGATAGTGGTGGGTTAAACTGGATTATGGGTGTTTAGTGAATAAGCTTGCTGCCTACACAGATTTAAAGACTTTTTTTTTTTTTTTTACATATTTTTGTCCATTCTGTAGTTACAATCCCGAAATGTGTTCTCACAAAGTAATGCCAAGTAATGCACATTGGTAAATTACACAAGAGTTTTGGACAACAAATAACAGAGAGAGAATGCTCTTGCTGCTGTTTTTGCACTGATTAGGAAAGCGAAAAGTTGAACTTAAAAAAAAAAAAAAAAAACTTGTCTTTTTTAATGTAAAAATACAGTCTGTGGGAATGGCCCC
>NW_015634043.1:806908-866350 GCF_001515625.1 Sinocyclocheilus rhinocerous
GTTGAACTTAAAAAAAAAAAAAAAAAAGTTAGATTTTTTTTTGGCCCCACTTCCCAGTACCTCACGATCCTCTGATGTCCTGTTGGTCTTTTACAGTTTGGATGATAACTCATTGATGCTCTCTTTAACATTGGGACAGTGTGGACACCTGACAACTGGTGGGTCATATTTCAGTTTGAAATTTATTGTGGAGTTTGCAACTCATTATAAGTGTGCTTAATATGAACAGCATCGCTGAAGTGCAAATGCTGCGAGATGAAGTTCTGAGCCTTTTTTGTCACAAAATAGTCAGCCTTAAACATAAGGACAACTACAGTAGTTTCAGTCTTGTAGTTTACAATTGGCTGCAGGCGCCCTATGTGTCCTTTACTCATTTAACTTAAGTTTATTGAGAGAACCGTTCATTTGATTTAGAGGGGAGATGAAGATGCTTATTACCATTGTAAATGAGTTTTTCTCCCATGGCTATTAAATTGTTTCTCATGTGCCTTTCCTTCTCAGGCCTCATATTTCTGTGTTTTTGACTGGCAGTTATTTAAAGCTCTGATCAAATATATACATACTTAGCTGGGTATGTGGCTCTGAACATTAATATATGCTAATTACCAGATAACAAGGGGAATAACAGGCCAATGCTCATTAAAAGTCACACAGACTCGATTTCATTTTTCATCTATTAAAACTTCGACAGAGCTGTACAAAAGTGATTGTTGAGCGGTCGTTGAGTCATTAGAGAGGACAATGATGAAAGAAACACAACGAGGCATCGTGTTCGATTGAAACTGCACTCTCTACATGAAAAAAGAAAAAGAATGATTCAGAAATATGTATGCTTTTGTTTAAACAATACGCAGGAGATGGAATTATTTGACCTTCTGTGAAGCCTGTATGTGTAATGTATTATAAAGATGTTCTTAATGCGTTATAATTAGGGCTGCCAATCTAATGTATTCATTTAGCATAATGGATTGAAAAAAAAAAAGATGAAAAAAAAATCATGAACCCTTAACCAGAGTGTGCTAGTATGCTGTTATATGTTATGCTGTTATTATGACATCTGACACATTGTAAATGGTTTAACCCTATTCCAAATATTGTTTAGAAATCATACAAGTTCTATATAAAATGTCAGAATTTAATGTTAAAATCGGTAAAAAATAAATGTGCTAAACATTTTAAATTAATTGCATGCTGATTCACCAGCTCCCAATTTGAATATTTAATTTAGCATATTTTTTCAGCGTTGTTTTTATCATTGCAACTATATTTATAAAACATTGTAATACTCAATAAACATTAAAGTTTAAAGAATGCATTTCAACACATTAAATCCCGAGTGTGTTTTATAATGTGTTACAATGCATTATACTGATTATGTATATTATAATTATGCATATGCATTATATACGTTGCAATAATGGATAAGTAAATATTACAATGTATTATAACTGTCATTACAATTATCTATGCAAGTTATATCTCTAGATATGCTTGTTGGCCTTTGATTAGGTTAAATTAGGTTGAGACCTTATGCAAAATCAATAAGGTTATTATTAATAAGATTTCATGAATATAATGAAAGGCACAAATGTTCAGGAAATAGTTACAGTTTTACTGGCAAGTTATATAGCTCATTATTCTTAATGTAGGTGGTTTACAGTTGGCAAGTATGTAGCAAGTTGGCACACTATCATCATTTTAAAATTTTCTAATTGGTTTTCTCAACCATGATATAAAAATACAACATCTGTTTGGTTATTTGATGTTAATATAGAGTACGACAATAATTATCAATGCTGGTTTACTAAAGAAACACACCAGCAGACTTAATGCATGTCAGCATCACCTGCACTCAAACCCTGCAACGCTTTTAGCCTCAAACCCTTCCCCACTAAACCACTACACAAACAAACACTTTTACTTGTCTCTATTCCTAATGGACGCCACTCTGTTGTCCATTTTCCTTGCCCCAGGAAAACCGGATGGACAGCCAGTGCAGTCTCCCACAGCCAAAGACACTATGCTGTTTACCTCCTAATTGATTCTCCGAGGAAAGTTGGAGATGGACAGCGTCAGTCTGACACTGCAAAGCAGCCCGTGTTAATAATGTATCATTGGAGTTTTTATTGATATTCGTCTGCTCTGAACTTCTGTCTTTCCTACCTGTCACACGTTTGCAGCATGCATGTCGGTTTATGTGGCTCAGTGGAAATGGTTTAAATTTCTTCCACTTGAATTGAAAACATGCAACAAGTCATGGTTTTTGATGCTAATTAAAAGAGACTAGGCTGTATGGCTGCGCAGGTTAGGTGTAATAGGAACACAACTGGCAGATTGAATTATGTTGTGTGTTTAAATCAGCTCAAATGACTTCATTCTGTACGTCTGTGAGGAAGTTGATGCCTTACACTGTACATAATAACAGCTTTGTCAAATTAATCAAATTATTGAATTCATTTAAACTAAACTTTGGGCTATTCTTACGTTACCGTTACACTGCAAACCCTAAAGCTGTTATTTTTAACAGTCAAGTGGCTCTAAATAGACATGACTTCAATCAAAATTTGAGCTAATTCAAAAATCAAGCAAAATGCAAATCAAGATTTATATTGCAATAAATACATTTTACCTACATGATTAAGTTCACTCTCTGATAAAATAACATTAGGTAACCTGAAGTACTTCCATGGAGAAACACCTGCAATTCCTACTTTGTCTATTTTAATTGACCCAAATCATTTTTCGCCTTTTGTTTTTAATGAGAATCAGTTTGCACGTTTCATTTAAGGTCAAGCAATTAAGAGTTTAGAGTGGTGATAATCACATCAGCTGATGATGGCAAACTGTGAAGAGAATACAGACGTTGTGGTGGTAGAGCAGCATCATGTCTTTATGTTTTCAACGCAGGAAGCAGGTCTCATATGATTTTCTCTGTTAGTCAAGCGTGGTTGTGCCCTGCAGGCCTGCTGATGTGTGTTGAACTTCATTCTCATGGGTTTGCACCTCATGTTGTGTTGTATGGATTTTTTTTATATTGAATATAATTGGTATTCATGCTTGTATATTTAGGGTGCAGTCGGAGGTCATGCCCTCAAATTATGTTATAGGACAGTTGGATAGCATACTAACATGCATGATGCCAAAAATTGGTAATGATCCACTTAGTTAGACTTTGTTTGGTGACCCATAACCCTAACTGCTAAATCAGGTGGATTGACAGATGGACGCATGGAAAGCCTTCCCCCAGAGGAGTGGATGCTGTGAGCAAGGACCAGTTCCTTAAAGCCAGTCTTTTGGCAGTAATAAACGAAAAAAAAAAACATGCATGGTGATTGAATCAACCATACTTCCAGCCATATAGATTAAAGATAGTAAAGTGTAGGCTTTGGCTAGACACTGACATACAATATTGAACGTATATGTAAATTAAAGCAACTTTTATGTATGAACTTTAAAATCTGTAAGATGTACATGCAGTGCTGGGTAGATTACTTACAAATTGTAGTTCGTTACGGATTCCAAATTACAAATGACAAAAATTGTAGTTAGTCAAGTAATCCATTACATTACACATTCCAGGTAATGTAATCAGACTACTTTTAGATTACTTTTGACCTCATTTGTTTATCATGTTGATTTAAATAAGATAATCTTGTGCCATATTGATATACAGTAAAACTACAAAGAGAAAGATTGTTATTAACAACATAAAGTGCATTATACATCACGTCAAAGTTTCCCAAACTGGGGTTCTTGAAGGAACTGCACTGGGTTTGTGAGTTAAAAAAAAAAACCTATTAAGTTAAATCATAAAAAAATTGAAATTGAAATTAAAATTCCAATAAACCTTTCACAAATTACAACAATTAAAATAAAACACTTAATACAAATATGAAATATTATACCCGTTTACCTGGATGTCATGTGACCATGTGAATAATATGTAATTATGTTATCGATAAAAAAGGAACTTTAGTCTATAATTACAAGCATTTAAAAATGCAATATAATCTAATTACAAGTACTTCAGTTTTGGAACCTGATTACATAATCCAGATTAAATGTAATCAGTTACTACCCAGCACTGGATGTACAAATCTTTTTGAATATTACAGAAGCTGAGAACTGAAATGACTAAAACCATTGCCAGGGTTGAAGGTGTCTCATTTGAAAGTGGCTCATTTATGGTGGAGAAACTATTTCTGAAAGTGGCTAAATTTTGCGAACAAAAAAGGTCCATTCCATTGTTAATAGTGTAATGACGCTTGAAACACTGCACACAGAAGTCACTTTCAAACCAAGCAGATTTCTGTTGTCAATGTGGAAAAATCCTGTGAGCAAAATCTGCGTGAGGAACTTTTTCGCCCTCACGCAAAACTCCCAATTTAACGGATTCCTATTGAAATGCCTATATTTTGCCTGTTATATTCCACTGAGCAGTGACAGATGTGACCGCACTTTGAGAAATAATATTTTAACAGCAAATATATACATGAAATACAGACATGACTAAGAAATCATATAGTGTAATGAAGTTATAATGTCAAATTATTATTATTATTTTTTGATACAGTACATTTGTCTCAGTATTGAAAAATAAGGTGTACGTTCCATTATTTCAATATTCTATTAAACTATGAATTCTGTGTGGATTCATAAGCATTTATGTGCCTTTAAAGATGTGCACACATAACTGTGTTCAAGTATAAGATGCTTTCCAAACATAATTATTGTATGCATTAATGGCCAAACTTAAAACACTTAAAAACCTATAAACATTAAACAGATCATGTTGATGACATATCATATTTAGACAATCTAGTTTTGTTCATGTGCAAGAATATATTTTGGAAAGTATGGAAAAATTCATTCATTCATTCAAATATGTGTATCAATATTTACTGACAAAATACAACCTTTATGACCTAAACACATAAACATCACACAAAAACACAGCTTAAGGTTTATTTGATTTAAGAAAGACCTTGACATTTTATTCTACATTCAGACATGAAGAGCAATTATATTCAGTGGTCACACTATTAGACATCATATAAATAACCACAGCAGCACAGTCATACATAATTCAAGAGTTTCTCAGTTTGTGACAACACTAACCTTCACTTGGGTTAATTAAGTATCTGTTTCACATTCATGTTCAAATGCTGTAGGTGACATTTTCCCAATCCTAAAGAAAGAAAAACATTGCACTGTTGTTCTTTAACTTGGAGCTAAATGTCGTCTGAAAAAAAGATCTACTGTTGTTGTTTTGTCACTTTTTTAAAAAAATGTTGAAGCTAAAAGGCCAGAAGAACCATGATTTAGCTGAATATGTGCCTCTATAGCTTTCTCTGTCAATTAAAGGCAGAACATAATTCTCTCTTGTAGCCCATTCTTTGATGAAGTCCATAACTGGTAATGTTTTCAAGCAAATGTCAAGGGTTTTTGTGGGTCAGAATCAGGCCTGAGTAAAAGGAATTCAAGGATTCTTTATTAGTCTCTCTTACTGCTTATTATATTTTTTAATTAAAAAAAATAAACATGTCAGGAAATATAATCCTTTATATATATATATATATGCAGTGGCGGCTCCTGCCAATTCTCTCAGGGGGAGCAAATGTTTGCATGATTAATGAGGATAGGTCACCCATTCAATTGATAAATTAACGGCTAGTTAAAGAAGTAAAGGAAACTGAACTACTATAGTATTAATTAAAAATAAACTGACTGTAACAATCAATCTCTTGCTCTCCTTATGTTTCTACATGCGTGTTAACACAATTCAGCAGCAAATGAAGACTGAAGCCAGGATGTGGTCACATTGCTCACTTATATTACATTGCTCCCTTACATTACACTGCTTACTTACATCACATTGCTCACTTATATTACATTACACCTGTAGTTGTCCATGCGATGTCCGTCACGCTCTCGGGATGGAACAAAATGCAGGGGTAGCAGAATAAAGCGTTAGCTACTTCGCAGCCCGCTAGCCATTTTTTCCGCTCATACCACGTCCTCGAAAATCCCCGTTTATACGACTTCCCGCCCTTTGTTGCTACATGTTTGATGTTTAAATTTGGTCGTGGTGGTCCTAATTCTTTAATTGCCAATTTATCCTTATTGCTACGATGACTGAATGGTATTTCTTTCAATGACACGATAGAATTCATCTGCGCTGAGGTAACATTCGCCTAGATGTCGATCAAGTTCAACTGACAACTGAATTTGAGTTGGCGTAGCTGTCCCCGTCTCTCTTTGTTTTTTTGTTTTCTTTTTCTTTTTTCACATTTGATAAAGATATTAAAGTAGTTTAAAAAAATTTTCTTGTTGTTAAAATTCAAAATAGTTTTTAAATATTATTGGATGTCACTGTTCCCACCAATCCTTGCATAAGTTAAGGTTACGCATGGTGACGAAAGCACGTTAGTGCTAGCCCTCCCGGAACTCATAGAGATTGCATTGCAGTGCCTGCAGTTCGAAAAAAATGATCTTTGTATGGAAGTCTATGAGAGCACTCGGGGCGATTCTCAGTCTGACAGAAATCGCCCAAAAAGGGGCGGTACTACACAAAACGCGACTCGACGCTGATTGGACTATTTAGAGGCAGAACAAACAGTGAAAGCTAGCGTCCCACTGCGGTTGAATGTGAAAGAAAAAAAATCCCTCCCTTTCGCGCTTTGGTGGTGCGTCGCCCAATCGCCCTAATGGAGAAACCGCCCCTGTATATATGTTTATTTTGTTTTGTTTTGTAGACACTATACTATTCTACCGGTATTGTGAATTGTATTATCTTTATCAGGGATTTAGTTTTATTATCAGATGACAGTATTGCATAATTAGTCTGTGTTTACAGAAAATATTATTCTACTTACTTCTATGTTTCAATTTAATGTATATTTAATGCATTTTAATTTATCATAAAATATCATCCTGCTCATCCTGTTATGTGTCCCTATTTAATACAATCAGTGACAACAATTACTGATTATTACTTTCTAACAATAATTGTTGTCACACAACAACAACAACAACAACAATAATAATAATAATAATTATTATTATTAATGTATGGTTTGATATCCAATTATTAAAGTATATTTATAGTTCTCAAAACAGTACCTCCACTTATTAGTATTTGAAAGCAGACCAAATTTAGTCCTTCATCATTCCAAGAAAGTTACACTTCAGTGCAGGTGCAACAACATTTTTAATTAGGAAAAATTAGTTGTCTTTTCATTTTCCTCCTTGACACCAGCAACCAAGAAACAACAGCAAAGCTGCCAAAATCAGCTGAGTTTCTGTGAATGGATAGACAGTGTTAGTTAAGTCATATCCTGTCTCTGTCATATCTGAGTCTCAACACACACACACACACACACACACACACACACACATGTATCTACTTTCCAATAGGAACGTTGTACAGTCCCTTGTGAGAGACTGAGAGTCTCTCATGCACTGAGCTGTTATTATATAAAGCTCCGTCTCTGTCAGTAACTTCACATGATCAGAAAGTCTCCACAGGTAGAAGAGTAGAGATCGTTTTAATTCATTTCAGTCATCATGACTGACCACTTTTAATTGAACAGATAATATCATATCTGTTCAGATAATATGATACTATTTTCTTCCACCTCTGTGTTAACACCTTTTAAAATTTGTAGCAGAGATAATTCTGCCAGCATTCCTCTATCTTTGTCACAAAATACAGTTAAAATATAATTATTATTTGTGTTTGCTAAGACAAGTATCTGTATTAATATTTCTAATACACGAATGAAACATAAACCTGCTTACATACAAACAAACAAACAAAAAATTAGCACTGGACTCAACCACAAGGAGTCACCCTAGCAACCACATAGCAACATGTTAAAATCCCTCAGAGCACCCTAGCAACTGTATAGCAGCACACTGGCAACCACCCACAACACCTTGCCATCATAGTAATGACTTTCACGTAGACAAGCAGCGCTTTGCAAGCACATTTTTTTTCAAAATGTAGTTATGCACATAGTTTTTTTTTGCTAGACTGATTCTCTGATACTCATCAGCTTTGTTAATTTCACGGAAGGGTTAAAATTTATTTTCTGCAGCCATTAACCAAGATTAAACTCTGGGAAACTATACGACAACTCTAATCCGTTAGCAAACGCAGAAGTGATGTAACCTTAGAACGTATAACCGGCATCCACCACTGAATAGAGCCATGATTCATTTCCGCCTCTCAAAGAACCCCTGAGAAATGAAATAAATACATTAAAACTGCTCTGACCTTGTAATAGTGATTGTTATTCCAAGCAGGATGGACAGATATTCAGCTGCTTCTAAAAGTGACAGAGGCAAGTTTGCTGCTCCAGGCTAACAATTTAGTTTGGGTGTCCATGGGGGTGGGATTAGGTGTATCTGTGTGAGTGTGTGTGAGAGAGTGTGTTTGTATTCCTCTGCGCGCAAAGGAGTGTGTGTGTGTAATCGTATTCCGCTCTCTGGTAATTAACTTGACAGCATGAAAAATGGCCGTGATAAACGGTCTCCTTCTATAAAACACAAATATCCCATACTATTTCTCGCCGCAAACTCAATGAGCAAAAGATATGGGGGGTTTGATTGCACTAATCACGTGGAATCATTCTAAAGCTCAGGAACAGAAAAGATGCATCAACTTCTCTTTTATTTTGCGAGGAGAGTAACAATACTCTGCTGTACTCCAGGCCTACTACTCGGATCAAATATGATTCAGTCTTTACTCTCTTGTGTGGAAAGCCCGGTGAATGAGATTGAATTAATTTATATAGCTAAGGCTAAACTATAGGCATTTAACCTTGTGGAATTTCAGAAAAAAAAAATTTTTTTTAAATATACCTTTTCACAGTCTCACTACATTTTGTTAATATTGAAAAATTATACATATAGTTTAAACTAATATCTAATGTAATCACCACCACATTTATTTAATTATTCATTTTTGTTCATATTCATTCATGTTTGTTTATATTTGTGGATTGGATTAATCTTTGTAATGCTCCAAGTCATCCATCGATCGGAGAGTGTTATTTGCTTTTACAAAAACAGGAACAACCTGAAACTTTTTTTTAAAATTTGACCACTATAAAAATCCACTTTAAATAAATTACACATTGTGGAGCTGGAGCCCACCAGGGCAGAGCAGACGGGACCGAAGATCCCAACGGTGGAGCAGATGAGTACCAGGGTGGAGCTGAAGACCACTTCAGCAGAGCTGATGGTGCAGGATCAAAACACAAAGGCAAGGAAACAGAGAAACTAGAAACACAGACAAGCTATACAACATTCAATCACCAGCAAAGTCAGAGAGTGTATGAGCTAATTTTAAAGTCCTTCTAATGTGAGACAGCTGTGAATTGATGATGAGATCTGATGAAAGACAGGTGATTGCAATTGATGATGATGAGGATTATGGGAAATGGAGTCCGGGGTGAGTGGTAAAGGGTACAATCAGCTGGAGATCGTGACATATATATATATACACATGTCCTGTCCCAATGTCCACACCTGCGGTCTTTGCACTTGTCCGCTTGTCTACTTGCACAGGATGGGGTGCCCTCTAGCGGAGCTCATGGGCACTCCAGCTAGAGATAGTTACAGAGTCCCCCCCTCTCCACCACGGCGGAGCAGACATAGCAGAAGACAACCACGGAGGAGCAGTAGAACACCAGGGTGGAGCAGAAGACCACCAGGGCAGAGCAGGCAGAGCTAAAGACCACCAGAGTGGAGCTGGAGCCCACCAGGGCAGAGCAGACGGGACCGAAGATCCCAACGGTGGAGCAGATGAGTACCAGGGTGGAGCTGAAGACCACTTCAGCAGAGCTGATGGTGCAGGATACCACCAAGGCGGATCAGGCAGAACTGGAACATAGAGCACAGAGACATTAACAATGGCCTCAGCAGCTGTAACAGGACTGGCAGACAGTTCAGAAACGGCATCTTTGGCCATAACAGGGCGAGCAGAGAATTCAGGAGCAGCCTTTTTGACCGTGGCTGGAACGTGAGAGAATTCAGAAATGGCCTTCTAAGCCGTAACAGGATAGGCAGAGAATTCACAGACGGCCTCCATAGCCATGACAGGACAGGCAGAGAGTTCACAGACTGCCTCCATAGCCATGACAGGACAGGCAGAGAGTTTATAGATGGCCTCCATAGCCGTGAAAGGACAGGCAGAGAGTTTACAGATGGCCTCCATGACCTTATCAAGACAGACAAAGAGTTAATTAGTGGGCACCCTTGTCTTAAGAGAATCTGAAACAAACACCCCCGCCACCTCTGGAGGTTCTGCAGCGGATGCTGCCACCTCTGGAGGTTCTGCAGCCTCTCTCTGCTCTAAACTCGGGAACAGGAGCCCTCTCTGGGCTAGACTTGAGATCAGATTCGGGGAGTAGAGTGGGCGCCACTACCTCGGGAGGTTCTGCAGCGAAGGCTGCCACCTCTGGCGAAACCACAGTGGTGTGTGCGGCCCAAACACAGAGAATGGCCGTAGCCATAACTGGCAGGACAGAGAGTACATTGTCTATTTCCCAGATTGACGGTGCTGTGCCTGGGGGACTGGGGTGAATAGCGGCCGGCAAGCTTGGGAGTGTTGAAACTGCATGGCTCATGAGCGTAGAGTCTGCATAGCTTGTGAGCATAGAGACCTTTGGAATGCCAGCAGCTCACACCGACACGAACTGAGGGTCCTCCACGCTGGATGCCAGCCTCGAACGCCTTGGGACTGACATGGTGTCTTCAAATGCAACATTCACGATGCTCTTGAACACTGGAGTGGCATCTGTGATGGCTAAAGACTGTGGCCTGACATCCCTAAAGGCAGGAGGCTCTGGCATGGCGGCCATAATGTCAGCAGGCTCCGGCTTGGCAGACTTGACGTCAGCAGGCTCTGGCTTGGCAGACTTGACGTCAGCAGGCTCTGGCTTGGCAGACTTGACGTCAGCAGGCTCTGGCTTGGCAGACTAGACGTCAGCAGATTCTGGCTTGGCAGGCTAGACGTGAGCAGGCTCTGGACGATCAGTTGAGACGTATAGAGTCTCTGGAAGATCAGTTGAGATGTGACAAGGCTCTGGATGATTAGCTGTGACATGACAAGGCTCTGGATGATCAGCTGTGACGTGACGAGGCTCTGGATGATCAGCTGTGACGTGACGAGGCTCTGGATGATCAGATGTGATGACTCTGCTTCTCCCATGGTAAAAGGGGAACCAACTAACAAGAGTGCAACATCCATGATGTCCCTCAAACTACCATTAAAGTCCCCTCCTGGTAACAATGATTTTATAGGCTCATTGAGTCCAAAACGGAATAAATCCTTAAACAAAGTCTCATCATAAAATGGCACCCGGTACGAAAACTCACAGAATAGGGGAACATATTCCTCAATAGACAGGTCCTTTTGCCGGAGGTGAAGTATCTGATCGACTGGGTCCACAATTAATCTGTAACACTCGCAAAGCCACTGGATCCGGGTATGGCTGGTGATTCTGTAACGAGGGAGGCGTGACAACAAAGTGGGGATCCAAATGCAAGGCTTTAATAATTGCGTAGTAAAACAGGCGCGGTCAACAAAAGCAAACAACGATGGCAGTGGCAAGGCAAAAGAGTAATCCAGATAATTAGGCAATGGTCAGGGCAGGCAGAAAAACAATCATAAATGAGAAAACAGTCCAGGGATCAAAACACAAAAGCAAGTAAACAGAGAAACTAGAAACACGGTAAGCAACTAGTCAATAATGGGAATTGTTCCCTATACGAAAGTGTTACCAATGGTGACCATGTAGAACCATAAGAGGAACACCATTCACCTCAGATTTTAGATATGTTACTCCACTCATATATTTGCTATGAATGGGAATTTACTACAATGGCAAAAGGTGTCTGGAATCACTTTATGCTTTTCTGAGGTCAAAAAGTCTCGTGTGGGGGGCCATGGAGTATTTCCTTATAGCTTGATTGGAAAATGCATAAACTATTCTGTACACAAGCAATAATACCTTGAATTTTCTGTTGTTTACACATATCAAATGTCTCATATTACATATCAAGCATACATAGCAGCTCCATTAAGACTGATGTCAACTTGGTAACAAGTTGTTGGCTTAGGTTCAAAATTGCCTAAAAATTTATTCTTTATTTACTCTTCATTTAGACTATCACGATTATATATTTTTGTTTGATATTTTTAGAATTGATTTTCATATTTTTATTCTATGTCACTATGAAAGCTATACTTAAAAAGCATTTGATAAACAGCAAATGCATGATAAAGACATGCCAACATGTTTCCAAGAAAGCTGAAATCTGTTAGCATCAATAAATGAGACTACCATGGAAAAATGGAAAATTTTAAACCTACTAAAATTAAATTAATATACAAAATCCTGCAAGATGCAGTAGCTGCTCTAATATTGTGATGACTATTTACATGTTACAAAAAAAAAAAAAATGCTAATGTCAATAGAAATACAATAATGTTGTAAATGGGATTAGCCCTTCATGGAGAGAGTTGAAATTTGATTTGAAATTTGAGAACTTGCTCTGTCGCTAATGCCAGAGCCACGATGGAAAGAGCTAAATGTAATAAACCTGCACAAAGTTTTAAAATGCATATCGCGCAGATAAGGAACGCAGTACTGTACATTTTTCTAAAGTAATTAGGAGATATTTTTTCATTTCTGTCATTAGTCAAACTGACAGGAGTTCCCCTTAGGCCAGGCTCCCTTGTGCTCGCTGCCACACACCTCTCTCAAACACACTACCGTAATGAATGTTTACAACACACAGGTAATGGGGTAAATATTGGAGTCATCAATTATTGAGGTTGAGGGACAGGCAATCAAATCCCATGATTATTGTGTCTTTAGAACGCAGCTCCGCATGTAGGCCGCTGTCTGGCGGGCAGAGATCGCTAGCATTGTTTCTATGAGATGGTAGTGTTAATGTTTGTGTTAGTGAAACAAAAGGGTGAAACGATTAACTGACATTGTTAAGCTGAGCGATACCTCTTAAAAAGACAACTATGATATTGCAGCACTGTTATACAGCAGCAATAAGTCTTTGTGATGACTAAAGTTAAGAGGACACAAACAAATGAACAACAAATCGGGTCACGTGTTTTTACATAAGTAAACATGCCGTAAATGTAATTCCTAAAACCTCTTGATTAATTATTTTTCACATCATTATGGAAGAATCCTAAAACCAGCAAGCTAAGAGAGTGGGCCACACACATCGACAGGGAGTGTAGAAGTGTGTGTGTGTGTGTGGAGACATCATTTATACGGAGTTTAAAAACAACTGAATTTTTAGAGGCAGGCTTTAACTTTTGTGCTGATGCCTGCTGGTTTGTTTTGACAGAGCTCTCTTGTTCTGTTTTCAAGTGTCACATTTTGATTTTAACAATGAAATTTCAATATAAATGAAAGCCTAAATGAATTCTGAAAGGTCCGTGAGACATTTGAAAAGCTGTACCCCTGTGAATTGCAGGTCAGCGAATTTGGTTTGACAAGAATAAAGTACACAAGCAAAGGTCTTGCACCCACAGCTTGATATGTACAGCCTTTAATAGCTGCCATTTTGTAGCAAAAAGGCTATTCAACTGACTTTTTCAACATTTGAAAAGGCTATTTGAAAGACTTTTGGGAGTTCTTGGCACCATCTTTGAAAGCTAATTTAAGATCGAATTCTAGGAAAAGACTGAATGTACTCGTGGGCCTCCAGGAATAGCATTAGCCTGTGCATTCATACACACCAAAATACATCAATTCACAGTGAAAAGATCACAAATTTCATCTGAAAATCAAAGAACCATTCACACTTCACTGCCAGCTACAGACAACCTTTCATCATGATCTGGTTAACAAATGCACATTTCATGTTCTTGCTGACAGACTGGCTCACATATTAACAGTAAATTCAAGTGAAGGATTCACCACTGAGCGGTTGGCATTGTTGCTCTAGAATGGCACAAATGGGATGCTATGGAAGAGCAAATGGAATTGAGCTCTAATTTGTGAAGGGCACTTAGTGCTTGCGCTAATGAGTCCACATTAGAAGCTAGCTGTGCAGCTGGGTTCAGCCTGCAGGAGTGCAGATATGCCCAGAGCTGGAGACGAACCAACTTAGACTGCTCACCCCAAAATATTCAACATCACCCATCCATCAGTTCTCTGCTGCGATAAAAATATGACCTGACATATTACCACAATAGCAGACCTGAAAAGATAATTGATATGAAAACTATCTTCATCTACATTTTAGATTAACAGCATCAAAACTCAACTCCAGTGTAAAAATATACATATTCCTCAAACTTCCTCCCAGTGTTAATATAATTCTCATTTTTGACCTTTCAGCATTTGCCAAAATGTTTTGAATTCAGTTAATTTCAAGTTTCTGCAATAAAAATTGACATCTTGAAATCCCTATTCTGTAGAGACAACTTAAAGGCATAGTTCATCCAGAAATGAAAATGAGCTGTTAATTTATTCACCCTTGGGCCTTCCAAGATGTAACTTTTTTTTTTTTCTTGAGAAGAACAGTAAAGAAGAGTTTTAGTTAAAACCGTGGTCCTTAATGATTGATAAAATGCAAGCCAGCGGCTGCCCGTTTTTGAGACTTGAGAAAAAAATAAATAAAATAAAAACACATTAAGGGCCACACAATTCATATCCGTGGCTCCGGATGACAAACTCTGGTGTAATTTAGAGAAATGATCGGTCCATGCAAGAAACACCAATGAAATTAAGATATCAGTTTTGTAAATTAGTCAATTAGTGTTTGAATTTTGTCAGACCTCTTGCAGGGTCTCCTTAACACTTCACCATATGTAAAATCGGAAGCATAGGACTAATTCCTCGGACCCAGGCCATGGGGAACCCCACAAGGATGGTACATTTTGTACAAAAACTTTTGAGCCTCCCTTAAGTGAGATTGAAAGCTCTTATAAACTATTTTAAATGTCATTCTAGGAACAATAATCAAATAACTGGGAAAGTTTCAGACCATCGAGAAACTGTGCAAGCCAGTCCATCCCACTTCTCACCCAAAGAGCAGACTGTAAGATACTTCAAGGACTCTCAAAGAACCCCAGGGAGTCATCAAGACAATCACAGGCAGCTTTGGCAATAGTCAATGTGAATGTGCACCCATGTACCCTTAGAAAGAGACTTAACAAATGTGGGAGGTCAGCAAGAAAACCATTTTGAAGGAAGTTGGAAGTTGTTAGGCCAAAGTTCCAAACACTGCATCTAACTTCTTACCAACTGTGAAAAATACTGAGGGCTGTTTGTGGTTTGGGGGGTGTTTCAGGACCCAGCAAATCTGACTTGTCAACTATGAAAAACAAGAAAAATATAATATATGTTTTGTACTTTCATTTAAACCGTTTGTTACAATTATGTGGGAAAATAAAGTCAAATAATATAATGCAAAGATGATCTGTTGTGCCATTTTATTTATGAACACTTCATAAAACGTCACGTGGACACTGGGATGTGTTTAGACATGCAATGGAAAATCAGTTTCAAATGGCAAAACTGATGGAAAGTGACGTAAAAAGATTATTCTATGTCAGGGCAATAGTAATGTCAACATTTTTGATTTATTTAATTTAATGAAACATAACACACATCCCATTTTTTTCTCCCATATGGGAGTTGAGTTGGAAAGTGCATGAGAGTAAGTAAAAGACCATTTTTTATCTCTTTTAATTGCAAAATTGAGTCAAACCATTTCAATTATTTATAAAAACATCACATTATAGCATTAATACTTTTATGTGTGTTTCTTTTATTAAAATCCGTTTTATAGCCTGAAATTGTCTGAAATTTAAGGGACACGTTGACCGCCGTATTTTGTGAATGACCCATTTGCAAGAGCTAAATAAAACTGAATAGCTGATAGGCTTAACAAAAGATTTGATCCTCCAGAATTAGTTCAAGACAGCATTTGTGGCCTCTACTGCAGTCAATATTCTGAATGCACTACTGCCTACAACCCACAATCACCTTATACTGAACACCCCAGAGCCCAATATAACCTGGTGTGTACTGTAATAAATAGTGCATCTTCACCTGAGAAGTTTCTTAAGGTCATCGCTCAACGTCAGCTGCCTCAGCCAATACCAGGTCATCTTGCTCCAACTTTATGGCACAGATGAAAGCCCTAACATTGTTCAGAAGAAACCCGAACTAGCAGAGATATAATCTATGATAGCACAGAGATTTGACTTTCCTGTCATAGTAACCAGGCTTCTCGTAGAACCAAGGATGTATGAGAAGCTTTAAGAGATCTGTTAAAAAATGTTCAGGTGAAATTCTGTGAAAACTGAAATCTGTATTAATACCATTACCCTAGAGAAGTTATTTCCAGCTCTTGAGAACTCTCAACAATACACATTTTGGATGTCACCCTTATCTGACACACCATTTCAGACCTGGGAGTCTTTACTAATGAACTGATGAGTTGACACCTGGTGTATTTGATTAGGGATACATACAAAATGTGCAGTGTTGGGGTTACTCCAGGAACGGGGTTGGAAATAAGTGCCCTGGAGAAGTCATTTTATGTCTATATCCAGGGTGTCCAATCCTGCTCCTGGCAAGCCACCTTTGTGCAGAGTTCAGCTGCAACCCTAATTAAACACAGCTGAACCAGTTATCAGAGTCTACAGGAGAAGCAGGTGTGTTGGAGCAGATTGGAGCTAAACTCTACAGGAAGGTGGCCCTCCAGGAGCAAGATTGGATGCCGTTGGTCTATATGGACTCCAGAAAATAATAGTAATCAATGCTAACTTATTTTCCTTTTTATTCCTTATTAGAGGGACAGACCCTCCAGTGGTAACCTGGCATAATAGTGAAAAAGCCACTAGACTTCAACCACTAGGCTTCACAACTAGCTACAATGCTGAAGCATTGTACTAGTAGGGACAGAACTTTACTCTTGGACCTCAGGGACTAATTTGGAGAAAATACACGACCTGAGTAAAGAACCAAATGAGACCATGGTGTCTTGTGATAGGGCATTGGATGGTACTCATGAAGTGCTGTTGTTCAGTGGATCTCAACTGGCCCACGGTTTTTCATTAGAAATCAAATAGCAAAATGGTTTATGTAAACTTTGTTATTCTACATAAATAAAAAAGTCCAACTAAATTGTACATAGGCCCAACACATATGAAAACAATTTTTTGACAGGCTAAAATAGGACAGCTGATAATTTTGGTTTCTAAATGTCTTTAATTTTAGTGTGCTTTCAGAAGACAAGCATTGACAGCACAAACAATGCCTCATATTTACCATTTTATAATGTAGTATTGTTTTATTTTAACATGCACAAAGAACTGTTTACAAAGCACCTCATCTACAATTACAATGACAAGTATTACTTGCAAATGGCAAAATGAACCACACAACAAATTGGCTTTCCTGTCTTGCATTATATTCTTAAGGCAAAACTGATTTCTGGACAACGAAGTTTACAGGAAACCTTCACCCAGAACTGCTGTTTGTTTCATATTATTTGCTTGAACACAGTCTAGAACACGTTAGAATGAGACATCACAAAATGGAAAAAATGCAGACCAGCTTAGACTCCAATGAAATGGAAGACAGAGACGAAAGCCTGCAGATATCCCAAACTGGGACCTTACTAAAATGATTAAAAAGTCCAACAGAGAAGCCATCAACCAATCACAGACACCCTGAAAAAAAATGAAAAAAAGTCAACAATGCAGTTAATGTCTTGATTTAAACATGGGGAAAATGGCACAGCTGTTTTACAAGGTGATCGCTCAACACAGAAAAGGCAGCCCCTGTGGGCAGGACTCGATCATGTACTTGCATCTAAAGGACAAGAATCAGTCAATAAAGGACAGTGATGTGAAGATTTTGGACAGGGAGGACAGATGGTTTGAGAGAAGAGTGAAAGAGGCCATCTTTGTGAAACTGGAACAGCCATCTCTGCGACAAGGCCTGTCAGCTACTTACAATGCTGTCCTTTCATCTTTAGCCCAGCAGTTTCGCCCCAATTCACACAGCGATTGCAATTCGCACCATCTGGGAGGAAACTCCAACAGCGAATCAAATCTTACCACAGTGTGCGATCCAGTTAAATGTCAGGGAATCTCCTCAAACTGATGAATCCACTTGTACGAGTGGTGAAACATCTTGAACATACAGTACAGAAGAATGTGTCCTTCCAGACGTGCAAAAATACATTTTAGAAGACATTCTAAATATATGTGCCTGAGTCTTTCTTGAAACTCTCTTTTTAACTCCGTTTCTGTGGGTTCAGAACTGCAGGAAAACTTTTCATACTTGTGTGTTCTAATGGAGAAAGAATGATTGAGTTCAGAACTGATAGAAAAAAAAAATGATGAGAAGGATGGATTTTACAATTATGCATTTGGTAGATGGATTTATACAAAGAAACTTACATTTGGGCAGTACATTTTATCAGCATCTGTGTTCCCTGGGAATTTGCATTGTTAGTGCCACGCAAGCAATTGTGCTACAGGAGGATGATTGAAATGATTGTGAGAGAGATGCTACTTTGAAACTATACTTTTAAAAGCTATATGCTATTACAAATTTAAACTAATTAAACTACCATCAAGCTACCCTTTTAGCTATAGCTGTGTAGCTAACTGTATAATGAACAGCAATGTTGAACTAAATATTTGAAGTATGCAGTGCTGCTCCTCACATTACACAAAGTATGCGAGTTGTGTAGGGCCTCCAAACCACCAGGGGGCCCCCTTGCTCTCAAAGATGATTTAATGACTAGGGCTGTGCGATTGATAGAATTTTAGTTTAGTTTTTGACTTTGGCTTCAAACAATTATGAAAACACAATTCTGCATTCCTTTTCCTTAAAGTAGTGCATTGTTGCCCTTTCTACGTAACATCCAAATCATTCAAATAATGTAATGTGACTGTCGTCTCCTGTAGGATGTGCTTAATACTGAAAAAATAATTAAAGAGGCTTTCTGTGCAAACAATCCAAAATGGAGTGAAGCACAGACAAGTATAGGCTACTTTTGGCTTTGGACATGCACTTAAAGACAAATACACAAACAATAGGTCAGAATGCAGAAAATAGTCAGTTATGTCTTAAGTGAACATAAACAGTTTAGAAAGTAAATGAATGCTCGTCAGAATATTACATCTGTGCATTCAGTCTTAAAGTGACAGCAGCCTAATAAAACTGCTGCTGTCGCATTCAATTTTAATCAAACAACAAAAGTTAATAACTTTTAATAAGAATCAATGTAGATTAACTTCATACAGTGAAGACTATGCAGTTTTATTTTTAAATTTGATTCTTTAGTTTCTTTATAGTAGGCTACATTTTATTTCATTTGTATCTTTTTCTATTGTTGTCCTAGAGTCCTATTGTTTGTAATTTTCTTATTTTTTTACTGTATGTTTGTTGACAGTGAAACTGCTCTGAAAGAACAGATTAAGCGCTTGGAGGTCATTTTGGGGTTTTTATGAACACACCGACAGTGGCCCCCTGACAAATTTTTGCTTGGGGCCCCCAGAAATCTAGGACTGGCACTGATACGTACAACACAGTGACTTCTAGGAAGGGGAGATTTAATTGATTCACTAAAATGAATCTGAATTTGTAATCTGCAAAATTACTGTAGACAAATGGAGAGATGATTATTATTTGACTAGTGTCGCGGTTTGTTCAGTTGTTACCGCAATACAGTGTGACATGTACAATGCTACAATTTGGACACATTTTTTTTAAAATAATTGCATCACTACTCATGTAATTAGTATCACCGAATGGATGGATGTGATAGGACGATCAATGACAGTGGTTACCAGTGGTCCTTCTCTCTTTCCTCATGTTTGTTTTTTTATTCCTGAATAGTCAGCAAATGCAATGGAACATTTTAATTAACCATTAAACAGCTTCTACTGTAACAGCTGGAGAGTTAAAGGCGGTCACACCATAATTTACAGAGTGATTTACACACAGATGCCGAATATTTTACACTTCACAGCTGGACCTGATGTGGCAAACATTTTTCCATTCCAATTGGAAATGAAAATATGAGTCACAATGAATTAAATAAGTTTATTTGGCAGTTTTGATTGTGAACGCAATTAATACTCAAACCCACTCGCCCCCACACACACACACACACACACACACACACACACACACACGCTCTAGTTTTTGACACATCTCAGCTGACAGTTGAGTTGAAACCGCACCAGCGAAAGCGGTAGCGGGACAGACTCCAGCGCTCTTGGGCACTGACACGTCTAATACGTTTATCGTTAATTGCAGCCTTTAGGGACGTTTACTCTTGAATTAATTAATCCATGCTAGGTCTCTGTAGATATAAGATTATTCTATGAAGAGTAATATTTCACATCATTGGCCGCATTTCATATGCAATAAATTCAGCATCAACACAATGCAGTGCTGTATATGGATGAATACAATTTTTTATTCACATTTTTAAGGAAGTGCACTGAAAAAAGTCCTCCTTAAACCTCATAAGGATGATCTCATGTTTATAAGCATAACGTGTTACAGGGCCATTGCATCGTTCAGCATTGTGATGAAATTCGTCTTGCAAGGGAAAATTCAGCCCCGCCAGAAATTCCCACGCAAACCAACAACAGCTATAATAAAACCCCACGGCCCTCAGTAGACAGTCAATTATCATTTCAGCAGACAAAGAGAAGTTTCTCTGAATAATTCAACTAATGAACGTGAGCCAAGTCTGACGAATAGCCGTCAAACTGGCTGCTTGTGATACCGTGCGTCCTGTGGCATCTGTTTCACTTCACAAGACTTTCACGCCAATGCTACTTGCTAATGAAAGACGGAACAATTACTGGCTCGTGACTTAGATTGAACTATGTTGAAGCATTACAAAACAGAAACTTCAACTGATAGTTTCACTTGATATTCATCAATATAAAGAACACATATTTAAAAATGTGCTTAGAACCTCTGGTCATACGGTTTGTGATTTTGTGTGTTTTAAAGATCTCAGAGGTGGTGTCCAAATGTCCAAACCTGTTTTATGGGACCCGCTTTCGTAACACAGCCTGTATAAAATGTCCTCTTACTAAAAATTGTAGAAATACTGATTTAGCTATGGACAAAATTCGGATCCAAACAAGTGATGCAATACATTTTAGGATCATTCACAAATGTGAGTTCATGTTTTTTGGTACAGCGTTTGGTTTGTACACAATCAATCAGTTAAAATACTGATTATTCAGTTAAAATACTTTCACCTTTCTCAGTTTCGAAATGTATCCCTATGTGCAGAGATTTGTAAGGCATACTATAAGTTCTCAACCCTGCTAATAATAAATGGCAAGTTCTGTCATGAAACTCTAGATGGCTCAGGCTGATGGGTCATTAACACAAATAGATGATATTCACAGCGTTAAACTACTTGGCATAAATGTTGCATAAACAGCCAATGAGCTTACTGCTTAACATTTAAATGGATGGTTAGCATTCACTAGAGCAGTTCTCAGTGTGCTTTCAGAGTTCCTCTGAAACCCTCCACCTCCCCAGCTCCACCTGTATAGATCTGCTAAGGGTTATTATGTGCTGCTCCTGAATGATCCAACCTATCTCAAAACACCTGCTTTGATGTTTCTCGTAGTCCTGAAGACTGTTAGTTGGTTTAGGTGTGTTTAATTGTAGTAGGAGGCAAACTCTGCAAAACAGTGGCCCTCCAGGAACAGAACTGGACCAGTGTTCATTTTGTTGATGAATCATTTTCGTCAACATTTTTTTCACTGACGGAAACGAGGCGATAAAAAAACTAAAACATTTTAAATGACAAAAACTATGACAAAAATCTATTGACATTTTCGTCAATGAATAAAAACGAGATGAAAATGTCAGGGAGGGACAATTTGGAAAGAGATTAATTCAGAACGAATCTGCTGTGTGGTTAAGAGGTTAGATGCGTACATATGATCCGGCGGGACATAACCTAACATACACTTGCTGCACGTCTCATAAAACGTTAAAAAATGTCAATATGAGGGAGTAAGAGAAGAGCAGACATATGGATAATTTTGACGACGCAAGAGAGAACTCAATTCGGTCCGGTTTTCTGAGCACAGCCACCGAAGCAGCACCTCTCACACAGCGCACATGTACTCTTTCGCATCTCATGAATGGAGAAATACACACAAAATGATGTCGAATTGTCTGTTTTGACGAGTATTCACGTAAACACAGTCGGTTACGTCTGATGTGAATGTAAACAATAGGGAGAATATCGGATGTGTATCAGTACATTGCATATTTGCATTCCGTTTTAAAGGGACAGCAGCTTAATTTAGTTGCTATTGTCTGTGGCATTGATGTTAATCAGGCAACAAAAGAAAGACAAAAACTCACTCACTGTTCTTGACTGAATCACTTTAGTAGCGCTAAAGATTAATCTAAATTTATTTATAGAAATAAATATGTCTGCTTGGAAGAATGAAAAATGTGGTAAACAAGTTGTTATTAAGAATGCATAATTAGCCTATATAACCATTGGTATTTCATTGAAAAGAAGACCATGTTCTTGTTCTTCATGAGAAGTGGTTTTATTTAATTTTAACATAAAGGCATGTTGTGTGTCACCGCAGTTGAATCGGTGTCTATCATGAAAAAAACCTTAATATCAAACCTAGTGAATTTGGACATTTTAGAGAAATGCTTAATAAATGCATTACAACTAAACCCATTAGATTTTAGCTGACTACATTTACTGTAGATTTAGTCTACTAAAATATTATGATATTTAGTCGACTAAAACTAGACTAAAACGAAAAACAATTCAGATGACTAAAATATGACTAAAACTAAATGACATTTTAGTCAAAAGACTATGACTAAAACTAAATCAAAATTTGCTGTCAAAATTAACACTGAACTGGACATCCTGATGCAAAAGCATAATGACCCTTAAACAATGTGACTCTGGTCTGGTTTCAGATTACTGCCCTCTATTGTTGCTCAAAATGGAAAACCTAACCCTTATGATTAAACTTCAGCATGTAATGCCACCACATCTAGACATGAAAGACACCTCAAATCATGTGGCTTGTTGAAGAGAAGTTTGATGTCAGACTTATGATTGCAACTTAGAAGATGCTGAAAGAAAAACAAACAAACAAACAAACAAACAAACACTGATTTATACTGAAGGATGGACCAAAGCAGAAATTACCTTTTCCATTAAGCACCAATATTTGATGAATTTCTAACCATTTGTCTACATAAAGGAATATAAAACACAAATAAAACACATATAAAGCATATACAACAGTTTCTTAACTTTTTCTTTTATATTCTTTCATTCGTTCATTTATTTCCAATGATTTATCATTTAATTATTTTATTATTAAATTTAATCAGATTAATTTATAATAATCATTTAAACCATTTATATTCTCATTTCATTGGTTTATTCATTGATTAGTAATTTATATTATATTATATTATATTATATTATATTATATTATATTATAGTCACAATACGTTGGAGCACAGGCACGAAGACACGAGGAGAAGTGGAGATTTCACAAAAACGAGAGTCTTTAATAATCCAACAGGGAGTCAAAGAGCACAAGGAAGATGTTTACAACAAGTAGACCCGACCAAGAACTAAGGAACAGACAGGAACTAATATGCACAGGGTAATAAGGAACTCAGGTGCAAGGAATCATAAGGCAATCAAACTAAACAAGAACAGGAAAAAGACCATATGAGGAAACACAGGAAGAACTACGGGGGCAAAACGGGTCCAAAAGTCTGACAGTTATATTATATTATATTATTTTTCCATTGTTTAGTCGTATCATTGTGTGGTTTTAAGGGATGTTTGTCTTCATGAATAAGACATAAGAGGGAATGTTTATGGAAATTCAAAGTTTATGGGATGTTGTTGTGAAGCAGTTTTGTGTAACACTACTTGTTGTATCTGTACTGGTCAGATGAAGTCTGAGCTTTGAAACAAACGCAACTAAGATTATTCAGTAAGCTCATTTTTTGTCATTATTACTTTGTCTCCTGCATCTGCTCTTCACTAGCTTTACTCAGGCAACTTCTTGGCTGATAGAAGACTGTTAATACAGTTTTGGGTAGCAGACTTGCTGTTAACGGGTTTTGGGTATTAGACAATTTTGATGACAAGTTGTTCTGTTATTAGACAAAATGGATATTTTCTGACAGGATCTGTCATCTGGGGCTGGATCTGATATTTCTGGCATGCATGATCTAACATCAGGTTTGATCAGGGCCGGACTGGGACGTAATTTCAGGCCGGGAAATCTCACACTCATCCAGGCCACACAGAAAAAAAAGGACCAAAATTGTACCTTTTGGGGTACAACAGCTTGTCACCTTAGCAAAAAGAAATGATAGAAATGAACACTTTTATTTAGCAAGGATGCTTTAAATTGATCAAAAGTGATGATAAAAACATTTATAATGTTAAAAAAGATTTATACTTCAGATAAATGCTGTTCTTCTGAACTTTCTATTCAACAAAGAATCCTGAACAAAAAATCTACTCTGTTTATATATATATATATATATATATAAATATAAATATATAATACATTTTTTTGAGCAGTAAATCAGCATTAGAATGATTTCTGAAGGATCATGTGACACTGAAGACTGAGTAATGATGCTGAAAATTCAGCTTTGATCACAGAAATAAATTATATGTTTAAATATATTCAAATAGAAATCAGTTATCTTAAATAATAAAAAATATTTCACAATATTACTGTTTTTGCTGTATTTTGAATCAAATAAATGCAGGCTTGGTGAGCAGAAGAGACTTCTTTAAAAAACATTAAAAATCTTACTGATCAAAACCTTTTGACTGGTAGTGTAGGCCTATTAAAAAACATTTTCTAAAGCGCCTAAATGTCAAATGGCCGCTTCCTCTCTTTCATCGAGTCCCGCGCTGCGCATCGGTTCTGTTCGGATTCGTTTGACGGAAGCGTGGAACACACGTGAGCTGATTCGTAACGCAGCGCTGCCAGTCAAGACTAACCGATTTATGATTTACTATGGATTTATTATCGAATGAAAAAATCGGAAATGATCACTTTGGTACCCCAGTCAACAATTTGATCTCACAATGATGTCACCATGAGCTCACACGATTCTCATGGTGTGGTCACAATGTGTGTGTCACAGTGAGCTAAAAGTGTAACCACACAGTGCACTCACTCAAATCTTCCTTTTATGTCTAAAATTTTAGAAAAAGTTGTGTCTGCACAATTGCGCTCCTTCCTGCAAAAAAATTATCTCTATGAAGAATTTCAGTCAGGTTTCAGGCCCCACCATAGCACAGAAACTGCACTTGTTAAAATTACAAATGACTTGCTTCTTGCGTCAGACCAAGGCTGTATCTCATTGCTAGTTTTACTTGATCTTAGTGCTGCAAATATAAAATATTATTAATAATAATAATAATAATAATAACAACAACAAAAAAAAACAGGGCAGCGGGCCAAATCAGCTGCCAGGCCACCAGGAATTCTCCCGGTGCTCCCGATGGCCAGTCCGGGCCTGGGTTTGATTATGAAATGCCATTGGCTCTTGTGGCCAATTGCATCATGGTAATGTTCACATTTATCTTTTAAAAAATGGCTAAACCTTTACTCTGTTTCTCACATAAAGATATGATATGAAACATATATTTGTAATGCTTTTATACGGTCACAAAGCTGCATCTGACATGACATGTCATATATATATATATACAGGTGCATCTCAATAAATTAGAATGTCGTGGAAAAGTTCATTTATTTCAGTAATTCAACTCAAATTGTGAAACTCGTGTATTAAATAAATTCAATGCACACAGACTGAAGTAGTTTAAGTCTTTGGTTCTTGCTTGTGTGATGATTTTGGCTCACATTTAACAAAAACCCACCAACTCACTATCTCAACAAATTAGAATACTCCATAAGACCAATAAAAAAAAACATTTTTAATGAATTGTTGGCCTTCTGGAAAGTATGCTCATTTACTGTACATGTACTCAATACTTGGTAGGGGCTCCTTTTGCATGAATTACTGCATCAATGCGGCGTGGCATGGAGGTGATCAGATTTTATTATTGTTATTTTAAATTGTAATAATATTTCACAATATTACTGTATTAAATGTAGCCTTAAAAACATAAAAAACACATCAACCCCAAACATTTATATTTTATGACATATATATGTGTATGTGTGTGTACATATAAATTTGTCATTAAAAAAATTTAATATAGAACACTTCAAATAACATTTAAATTAACAGATTATATAAACTGAACAGACAGATATATACATGTTTACATTTTTACATTTATATATTATATATTGTATTTAAAATTTGAACAATTGAATTCAGATTCCATACTGTTCCCACCTGGGCACTTCAAGACCCTCATACGTTCCTACTGTGTAATGACGAAACAGCTTCCTCTTCGCCTTCTCACTGTGGCTCACACACACACACACACACACACACACACAGACTGTTAATAAATTATATACAGAAATAAAGAATTTGCAAGAGTGCCGAATTCAGTTGAAGTTAGAGCACACGCTTCTTCACAATTGACTAATCTAAATGTTTTGATTTGCCATTCATGTACTCAACAGACACACCTGTGATTGGTTATAATGATCAATGCTGCAAACAAAACAAAACACAAATCTTTAGTGCAACACAAGCACATCAATCAACACATTTTGTTGATTTCACTTTATCCGTGATGGTCATAACTAATTCAGTTTAACTTTTTTTTTTGGCCCCTATTTACTGTTTGTTTATTTTGGTGCGATTTGTTGCCCCCAAGCTCCAATTTATGTTCCTGGACCAAATCCATAAAGAGACCAGAATATCATGAAGAGTTGGCCAGTATTAAATCACCTAGCAACCACCCACAAAAAAAAAAACAACCTTAGCTACTACAAAGTCATGCTCTGAAAACCACTCAAGAACATCTCAGCACCCACATTGCGACATTTACACTTACAATACTGTAGCATTGTGGCAGTAAGTTTTACACGGACAGGAACTGCTCACATTTCATTCCGAAAATGTAAAAATAAAGTTCTTTTTGCAACTCCGTTTGGTGCCGCTATAGTGACACAGAAATGACACACGTCACCTTTAAGCGACTAAATTAATGAAAGCAGACCTGCGGTGGCATATAAAGTCATTTTTAAGTAAAATCCAGCGACAACCACCAGCAGAGAGAGCAGCGAGAGGGGAGGAATCTTAAATTGCAGGTTCTGTCCATCAGCTGTTGTGTTGTAAACTCCGAGGACGGGCAGAAGAGGCCCCGCTCGTGTGGCTCCTACCTGGGCTGCTAATTTCAGCTGATAGCTGACAGCGTGTCACTCCGGTCCATATCCAGCACACACCTGCGCTCCACACCTGCTATCACTATTGACGGGGTGCTATTGCTGTGGCGTAGTGTGTCCCTAGTGAATAAAGCTGACTATTAGTGAGAAAAAGGTTTAAACAATACATAAAATCTCTTTGTGAAAAACAACGAGAGTGTAACGGTGAAGAACGGACACGGAGAGGATGGTAAGAGACGATCTCACCCCAGCGCACAGTCATGCTCCACAAACCTGAAATCAGCGGCTATGTCCGTCCTTTAAACCAGCGGCACGCCAAACGTTGCTATCAGCTTTTCTACCACTACTGTCAATCACTGTCATTCTGGATCAACAATGCAGAACCCCTCCTTACCTTCAACCTTTCCCCTGCCAGAATTCCCCTCAAACTCTCTCCGCATTTATTTATTTCTTTAATAGCGGACGCAGATCGATACAACTATTCTTTTCTGTAGCTTTTCTCTGAGTTGCTTGCCAGAGAAAGAGCCTGAGTGAAACATGTAAGAGAGAAAAGTAATGAGAAAGAGATGCCAGTGAAAGACAAATGAGACAACAATCCTTTATACAACTTGGTAGTCATCATATGAACATAATTCGACTAGAGAATGCTGCTAGTTGTCTCTTAGAGAAGTTGTGTAAAATGACTATTTCTCAGAAAGTATAAGGTTTTGAGTCAAAAATCCAACTGGTTGCAAACTAGTTCGAAGACCTCTTAAATTAGGACAAATGATGTCCTCCAAACTCAATAAAAACACACAAACAAGCAAGAGTCAATTATTAAATGAAGGTGTACAGTATTTTAACTGAAAGGTTGAAATGAATACAAGGGTATTTTCTAATGAATATCAGTTTGGGTCATACATTTCAAATGTTGTAAATTGATACAATTACATTATTTGTTGGCCAGAATACTGGTTTGACATTTTTGTATATTAGCTCTTACATTTATGCTTTTTCAAGAATTGTTTTATGTTTCATAAACGGTTTACTGTTTTGCTAAAAAGCATGTCATAAGCTGCTTAGAGGCTTTCAATTGTGACAACTTGTGACTGATAGAGTGTGGCGAAAATGGGTGTTCAGTAACCTGGGGAATTTTGGACCATCTTTATATTAAGTGTCTTTAACTACTATGTGCTAACATTTACATTAATCATTTATGTAGGCTACATACATGTTTTCAAGTTACTTATATTTAAAGGGTTAGTTCACCCAAAAATGAAAATTCTGTCATTAATTACTCACCCGCATGTTGTTCGAAACCCGTAAGACCTTTGTTCATCTTCGGAACACAATTTAAGATATTTTTGATGAAATCTGAGGGCTCTCTGACCCTCCCATAGACAGCAAGGTAACTACCATGTTCAAGGTCCAGAAAAGTACCAAGATGATCGACAAAGTAGTCCGTGTCATCATCAGTGGTTCAACTGTAAAGTTACGAAGCTACGAGAAAAGAAAACAAAAATAACAACTTTTTTCCACATTTTCGTCTCTACTGCGTCACTTGTGGACGCGTGTTCAAGACAGTATCATGACGCGAGCGTGTGGCGGCGCCGGCGCTGACCCAGATCCGGCGTGATGACGTCATTACGCCGGATCTGGGTCAGCGCCGCCACACACAAAATGCAAAAAGTATTCTTGTAGCTTCGTAACTTTACAGTTGAACCACTGATGATGACACGGACTACTTTGTCGATCATCTTGGTACTTTTCTGGACCTTGAACGTGGTAGTTACCTTGCTGTCTATGGGAGGGTCAGAGAGCCCTCATATTTCATCAAAAGCATCTTAAATTGTGTTCCGAAGATGAACGAAGGTCTTACGGGTTTGGAACAAAATGAGGGTGAGTAATTAATGACAGAATTTTTTTTTATTTTTGGGTGAACTAACCCTTTAAAAAGAGCCTGAATGTACCTGTAATTACAATGTTACAACCCCTTAACCAACTCTTAAACCAAACCATACCATGAAACCTGGCTCTAACCTTACCCATAGCAGTAGTGTTTTGCAATATATACAATGTACAGATAAACCAAACTATTTATTATTATTATTATTATTATTATTATTATTAATAATATTAAAAATATTAATATTAGCAGCAGTAGTGGTAGTTTTTTCCCCACTTAAGTATTTAATATTTAAAGACACCTACCATTAAGTGGGACCAAAATTTAATTGGTATTCAAGACATTAAGGTATGTGGTTTTCCAGAAACTGTTCATTGTATTAATTAAGATTAAGATGCAAGAATCCTGCTGCAACAAGATTTTTTTCATGTTTTATGTTGTTTGTATATAGTAAGTAACATTTATTTATTTATTTTTATTTTTCATTTACTCAGACAAAGACCCTCAATGACACATGGCTGAGAGAGAAAGGGAAGCAGGAAGAGCGAAATGTAGAAAGACAGAGAAATTGGAGAGGGCTTGAGACCCAGCAAAAGAGAGATGGGACAGAAAGACAGAAAACGAGAATGACAGAAAGTTGCCGCACACTGCATTGTCTAACCTCTCTCCCAGCGCATGTAGCAGCACTGACACCATGTCATTAAAGAACACCGCAGGCATCTGCTCCCAGAGAGAGAGAGAGAGATGGAGGCCAGCGTGACAAACACAGACTCGTGCAACTGTTTACTGTAAGTTTAATGATCATAACCATGACTGGCAGTCATAATAATAACTAGGGCATCACTTATGATCTGTGACGTCTCTCATTACTGTGGCTGGCAGGGTGAAGTTTGAACACGTAGCCGACGTAAACACTTTTAAGCCCGATCTCTGATCAACATCAAGAAAGTTTAGTCCAAGTCATTAATGCGCATAAAATGTTTCATTGCGGTACCTTGTAATGTAATGCATTTGTAATGCATGTAGGTTACATATGCTGTATGCAACCGGCACTGCATCTGCTATTTGTGGTATTATACATATAAGATGTGTATTTGATTCTTATATTTTCCATGGCTTCTGTTAATCAGTTCTGTTTAATGTTTTCTCTGTTGCAGCAATTGTTCAAATTGTTTTAGAAAACGAATAGCTCAAAATTCTGTTTGGATGATGAAATTCCATTGCCAATATATACATACACATGTGACTGCATACGACATTTGCATTGACTGAAGAAAATGAACAGTTCCAGGGAATAAAGGAGGTTAAATAGAAGCTTAAAAGACAAATCACAATTCAGTATGCAAATACAACGATCACTGTTATCACTGCAACAAAGGCTTCATTTTAGTGGATTTTCATGATGTACTTGTTGTTTAATGCATGTGTAAACTGTATGCCAAGTAAAATACAAAAAAAGCTTCAAACAGCTTTACATTAAATTTAAATGTCACAATTTTCAGTTTCCATAATCAGCAGTTTTTCATTTTCTTGTACGACTTCAAGTACAAGTACAACAAAGCAGCTCTACACAGAATAATACTGTCAATTAAGTGCTACAATAGTTTCCATCACAGCTTCACCGAGAAGTTATACTGACTATTATTTATCTTTATGTACTGAATGAGCAAGCCAAAGGCGACAATGGCAAGGAACAAAAACTACATCAGGTGATATAGTGTAAAAAAAAAAAAACTCAGGAGAAACCAGGCTCCTGAGCATCAACATCTAATTATAATTATTTGTAAATAAATGAATAAATGGTATTTCATTGCCAGGTATTTTTGTGTAGTTTAGCATATCCAATACAGTAACTTATTCACAGCTTTGCTTCATGTGTGCTCACATTACATGTGATGTGTTATGGTAATTGACATCTTTTTACCCGTGTCATCTCAACTGAGTACATCTCTTATTTTATTCAAATCTAACTAAAATGATAGCTTAATGAAAATGGTTTTATTCATATGTTAATTCATCTTGTCAAACACCACATGAGTGCTTTTTCAAATCTATAAAGCAGCATCGCACATCATTTAAAAATAATAAATACATAAAATATTTCATATCAAACTCCATCATTCAAAAGAGCCTCAGCATAGCCTTCACATTCTTTTTGAAGGATAAAAACCATGCTGTCAAATGAAGTTGCATATAAGCTGAAAATTAACAAGGACAGCCATCATTGTACTCACACTCTATATATGCTCACTATTCTACAAACAGTCTATAGTGAATAAAGCGGTTTGCACATACAGATTAAAAAATGTATCACAAAAATCCATTAATTTGCATTGTGCTACAAGGACCCTCTCTTTAATCTTTAGGGTAATAATAAAATAAAATGAATTGATTAATATCAAACATAAGGCTGGAATTATCTACAAGGGTTTGAATGGAGACTAACTGGTTTGATTCCACAAAAGAAATGTCAATCTTTTTGTATCTTTACTTTTTGTCATATTAATTCTTTGCATTGTGCCCTACCCGTAAATTCACATATGCAACAACCAGCCTCTCACACCTTATTGCTTTAATAGTAGATTATTCAAAATACATTTTGTGAATCCTGAATTAAAAACAAAGTCTGATAACAGTTCGTTTTTAAAAAAAAAAATCATTCTCTGAGGTTTTCCTGATTTGATTTGATTTGAAACTTTATTTATTTATTTTTTTTTTCAAAGATGTTTCAACCTTTGATTGCCAAGTTTAATTAATTTGTGGTCTAACCTTGGTGTGGTCTCTCTTTCCTTAGTCTTTATTCAGCAAGCTGAATGCCACATACACAAACAATTAAAAGATAACTTTGGCATTTTTTTGTCTTTTATTCTTTTGAGAGCACAACAATAGAATTGAGAAAGTGAGAATTTTGAAAGCCGCTCGCGCTGATTAGCGTATGGAGCCTGAAACCGTGAGATTTTAATCATCAAATCATCGTTAATTTTAACTGGCAAACGCTTTCCCCTTCACACTGTTTTCTGAAACGCACCGATACGCCAAAGTCCTTCACAGTTGTAACTTCACAGAGCCTAAGCTCATATGACACACATGCAAAACAAATCCAACCAAATCTATAGAAATATAAGTTGGCAAAACAATTTTTTGAAAGCAACCTAAATTTCTACCACCCTTCAAATTAGCAAAGAAGATCTACTGTATATGACAGGTAACTATAGATTTATCCCACTCATACATGACAAGAAGCACCTTGCACAAAAAATGTCCATCAAAACTCTCGCAATTTCCTGGATGTTGTATAATAAATTACCCCTGCAACTTTGATCTGTAACCATTCGGCCGAGGGCTAGCTTCTTCAAGGCGAGTGATGCAGCCGTGACTGTAGCGGTGGGAGTAGGAGACTCCACTCAGGAAAAGACAAAGAGAATGTATTGCCCATGCTGACTAGGGAGTGTGGGGGAGGACTAGGCATGTGTTCTAGTTAATGACATGTCACCAACAGGGATGAAAGGTCAAAACTTAACACAGTTCACAGGAAAGAATACTACATTACTTGCCGTGTTGCCGTACTCTAAGGGCTTCCTACACAACACAAGAATGTGTCACGCTGTGGTTTGCACTGAGTAGATTAACTGATGTCTGCTGCTGGGAGCCTCATTGCTCCGAAAAATGATGAGCTTGCTGAATCTGTTTATAAAACTGCTTCCTTTCTTCTTTTTGGTTCTTTTTTTTGTGTTTGCCACATGTGCTGAAGATGAAACTAACTTTAGTTTTGGTAAAGCATGAAAGAAACATCTGGTTAGAAACTCTTGTCATTTGTCATCCTAGTTGTCTGCGAAACAGATCATAATCCTAATGCCAGAAACACATACTTAACATCCTCACTGTGGCTGTTATCAAACCTCAGTGCTCAGAGCTGCCTGTTTGTACAACCAGATATGTTGTATGCAGGTACAGTGGCTATAACTTTAATCTGCTCTGCAAGATTTTCTCCAAACTGTTGACCTGAAAGATAAAACCAAATGTAAAAAACAGCTTAACACCTGTCGGTAATGCCTAGCTCTGTAAATGCAACAGTGTTGGGGAAAGTTACTTTTAAAAGCAATGCATTACAATATTGCGTTACTCCATAAAAAGTACTTAGCATTACATTACTTTTTGTTATTTTTTTTGTCAGCTGGGCTGGGCTTGCATATTTATTTTAAATAGCAAAAAAATTAATGTAAATGCTCTTTCACACCAAAAGTGAAATTAATAAGCCTCAAGCCTTACTCCCAATTTCTCTCAACACAGGGACAAGAGAGCTGTCAGTCAATAAATGGGAAAACAATATAACTTGCATTATGTATTTGGAAAAGTAACTCAGATATTTTCTCATAAATGTAAAAGTAATGTGTTACTGTACTAGTTACTTGAAAAAGTAATCTGATTACTTAACTCAGGTTATTTGTAACATTACCCCACTGGTAGTCTGACTTAAAAACTCAAGTCTGAGATACAGATTAAAGTCGCACTTAAAAGAGACTTAAAGGGTTAGCTCACCCAAAAATGAAAATTCTATTTTACCGATGTCCTTACTATGTTTCTGTGCGTAGATCGTGGGAATATCCTTGCTGGAGGGTCAGAGAGCTCTCAGATTTGATCAAAATATCTTAAATTGTGTTCCGAAGATGAACGAAAGTCTTACGGGTTTGGAACGACATGAGGGTGAGTAATTAATGACAGCATTTTCATTTTTGGGTGAATTATCCCTTTAACTTGTAAAAAGAAGTAGCATCAGACTTTACTTGGTCTCCAAAATTAAGACTTATGAACAATTCATTAAATTCAATGCTCTCTGACAAGGTTTTTAAAACTAACATGCAGTTTATGGAAAACTACCAGAAGACTTCAAACATGACTTAGATTTGTTTTGAAAGACTTGACTTGACTCCAGCTCAAAAACATGTCAAGACTTATAAACATGCTGTTCTGACACATTTCAGAATGTAAACCCACAGAATAAGGCTTGCATTGGAAGAAGTGTTTGTGTTCACATACTTCATGTACCTGATGATTGCATCGTATGTCCTGATGTTCATTTTTTCAGTTGTTAAGTCTGATGACAAATTATATAATTAGCATAAGTGATTTTTAAGCAATAACAAGCAGATTTGTTACATGTGGGCTCATCCGTTTGAAGACCAGAGTGTCTCTCTGCAGGTGTATCTGTGAGATGAAGTGATTTGTTTTGCATCTAGCGTACAGCATCTGTTTGTTCCCCCTCACTATCCAGGCAATCTAACTAAACGCCACGATAGCCTTCCGCTGCCCAACACCATGCTCAAAGATTTCTGTGTGGAAACTGTCAGACCACAGTTTAGAGACCAGATGTCACTTCTGTACAAGATAAACGGATGTTCTGCTGCTCCTGAGGACACTTCCTGAACCATTATTCTCTCACGCCTTCAGGGCCACCGGCTCAGGCGGCTCTCCATCTTTGAAATTTAATTGCTCAGTCTTTCCAGACTTCTGGTTAAACTTAACATTGTCCTCCAGGTAAATCAAGAGGTTGGCTGAGATGAAGTGGACTTACTCTGTAAGACCAACGTCTAAAAACCAGCCTTTCCATTGTCTTCCATAGCACCTGCCTTTGTTTAACTTATAAGATCCTTTGTAATGGTCTCCAGGGAGCTCGGGAGTGTGTGATATTTCACACTCCACTCTTGAGCAGATGAGAGGGACCTGTGGACATCCACTCAGGAGAGAGAAGATTCACATTCAGTTCTCACACACCTTCAGTTCCCTATGAGCTCAATTTCAATCACTCTTCCAAAGGCCTCTCCGCTCTCTCAGTCTGCGGTTGAGAATTCACGCGAGGATACACCAGGAAAGTGTTTGTCTAATGTGCAAAACTGAAAAGAAATGTAACTTCTTGTAACAGAAAATAAATAAATTTAGCTTATTTTATGTATTATATATTTTATATATTGTTGGAAATGTTGTTTCAGTTCAAAATCCAATTGCAGCATGACTTAAGTGGAAGTATTACTTTTATCCTGTATTTTTACAATATACAAAAGCATATAAAGCTATATTTTATGTATAGTGATACAGATCAAATAATATATGATAGTATATTACCATACACAAAAGTTTTCATGTTGTGCATAACACAGCATCGCTGATAATTGTGCTGAATTTCAAAAGAAACTAGTTGCATTTGTGTACTGAGCACTGAACATGGTCTAGTACATGCCCTTAATAACCAGAGCTTGTAAACACAATATCATTTATAGATCATCTCAACCCCATATTGCAATTTTTAGTCCAGTGGTCTTCTTCATTTATCATCCATGTGATAATACTGCCTTTTACGAAAACACTTTTGCTCAGCTTTCCTGAAGGGTGAAATCATTCGTAAGCTCTAGTTTGCGTTTTGAAGAGCACATTAATCATTAGGGACAGTTGGACTATATGTAAATTAATGGCATAGTGCTGCTAAAACTTTGACAAATTGCAGTTTCCTCTTTTTCTTCAACAAAAGGAAAGCCCTCTGTTATTTTAATGACCCTAAAAAATCCAGAAGCTCATGGTTACATGTCCACCCTTTAGCAGAGCAGGTCCTCCCTTAGGAACGTCATTAGGAGAATCAGTCAATACAGCCCATTTGGAAAGTAGTACGGAGGAGCGCATTATAAAGAGAGAGAGAGAGAGAGCAAAAGCTAAAAGAGGACGAAAATGTAGTTATTCAGCTTAAAAACGGTTTAAATATCAAAAAGTTAAATATCATAAGCTGCAAAAGTGATATGAATAATATATAATTTCTATTATTTTATTTACTAATTCAGGTATGATTATCTAGAATAATCTCTTTTTCTATTATGTAACCCTACAGCCTATTAGTAAGACTCAAGAACCACTTCATCAACGCCAAACAAGAAATATGTTATTTGAACTCATACTGTATTATTGCAATTAATAAAATAATACTTATTGCAATGTGTCACATTTAAACAAATTAAATTCTAAATTGGCAAAATTTATTTTTGCAAGTAACCTTCTGTCAATTGAAGCAGAAATATTGAATTAAATGTATATTTTAGCATTTCAAGTCCAATATTTTATAACTGGAAATTTTATGGGACAAAACAAGGAATCAGTGTTTCATTGTAGAAAAAGTGTGAGTCAGATGAGAAACTGAATGTGTTACAAAAAGATTATTATATATTAATTAAATACATTTTTGATGAATTAATTAACTGTTTTAATTAGTTTAATCTTTTGACAGCCATAATGGTTTGAATATAAAAATTTTTAAGTCTTCATTTCTGCCTAATGGTTTTAACAACACAACATAAAACAAAGACCTTTCCTTGTACCTCCTGGTGCCTGCTTAAGTGTCCCCTGGGGTACATGTACCACTGATCTAGAGCACTAAATATTCTGTACTAAAGGGCTGACAAAAACTGCTCTGTGAATCTGTGAATATTAGCCGGGTTGGGCATAAAATCAATATACCTAAAGGCGTGAGAGCTAAACCTTGTCAGTGGATCTAAATGGCTCTGCAAGCCCTGAGCTCATATGCAGTCATACACACATATCACCAACCCTCACACATACAGTACAGCGGTGGCCAGTTTAGTTCTGTCTACAGGATTTTCTCCCAGATAGTTATATTATGGTCTAGTCTGCTTTTGACAAATTTGGCTAGTTTTAAACTAACATGGTTACAACATTTGATATTAAAGGGGTCATATGATGCTGCTAAAAAGAACATTATTTTGTGTATTTGGTGTAATGAAATGTGTTTATGCGGTTTAAGGTTAAAAAAACACATTATTTTCCACATACTGTACATTATTGTTTCTCCTCTATGCCCCGCCTTTCTGAAAGGCGTTGATTTTTACAAAGCTCATCGGTCTGAAAAAGCGAGGTGTATGTGTTAATTCATTCCAGACTATTATGCTTAGTTCTTTAATAAAATAGCCTACATTTAGATTACATTGTTATCATTCTGTTGCTAATACTGACATATTAGTGTTTATTAAAATTTAATGTGACACATTTCAGCTTGTTGATGCTATGACATTTGATGACACCCAATCATCGCTCTTACTGATTCAGTTTGATTCCTGAAAATACTGTTCATCCAAATCAATAACTGTTAATCTTGTTGTATTTTAATTTAGTAGTGCAACACGCTAATATAAGTGCACAGGTACTTTTTACGCAACTGTTGGGTTCATCTGTAATTTAGACATGATTCAGCTGATGAATGTGCTATCAGTTAAAGTCCTACAAACATTTTTTATCCTTTTTTATCCAAAATATTCATCATTAAGAAGTAGTGGAAGATGTCCAAAATTGATCAAAAGTCAACAGTTGTACTTTATTTTTTACTTAATGACATATATTTTAAATCCATATAAATGTCAGACTTCTGTAATATGCTTATGTGCACATAGATTATGTACATTAATACAAACTTGCTTATCTATTCTAACAACTTAAAATTTGTTGAGATAAATGTCTAACTTAACCTGAGGTTAACTAAATGTATAATTTTACATAATTATAAGCAAAACTTTTAAAGCACGAACACTTTAACAACACATTATTATTTATTCCAATGCTAAATTTTAAATTGTGATTACTAATTGCAGCAAAAATGATTGCTGCGATCAGTTATCACAACTTAAAATTCACTAGTGATATAGTGCCATAGGTCAAATTTAGGAGAGAACTTACTCCTTCCTGTTTCTAAGAGTTGCGTATTATATTGTATGCACCATTTTAATTTGTGAAATCCCCATATTAACACCATTTTTGGCTCTTTCAACCACCATGGAATAAACTCCCCCTTACATCAGCCCATCCTGCCTGCTTGTTTTTCCTAAGCGACCACAGCTTCAACGTATGTTTTACATATGAGTTGAGCGTATACTGTCAGTTGGCTCTAGTGAGCTGTCCAGCTCTAAGGGTGTGAGACAGAGCCAATGAAAACAACATCTCCTTCAGTGGCTCCTTTCCAAAATGCAATTTAGTGTGTAATCTATGGAAATCTGCTCGGGAACACGCTGTATGAGGTAGACAGACGATTATGTTCAATGTGCGTGCAGCAAATACTGTGAAAAAGGCTGCATTCAGCCAGAAACGAACTGTTTTCTAGAATTCCACGGTAACCTGACTCTGTGACTGGAGAAATATTACAATAGCAGTAGCTAAATATAATGGACCAAACGTAAGAGTGCCATTTTATTACTCATGCAAGCTGACAGTCTTTTCAGGCATCTCTTCAGCCACTTATTGTAGACAGTCTGCAAATCAGTCATCAAACCTAAGATTCCGCAAACATAAGCGTACACCCGGAAAATCTCACCTGCTGAGTTTTAGAGGCTCTTTCTGCAGTAAATAGTATAGTGCAATAGTAGGCAATGTGCTACATGTTGGTCTGGGCCAAGCCGATATACTGTATGTCTACAAGTGCATGCACCATAATTATATTCCCATGTAAAAAAAATAAAATAAATAATAATAATAATAAAAGAGAGGCCACAAACTGGACCAATCAACAAAAGGCAATGCATTATTTTGTTTGCCCTTAAAGTCTGTGAGCTTGATTTCCTGCTTTTTACTGGATTCTGCACTTAGTGTTTTTTTTTTCTTTGTGTGTGAACTATCATTAACAAAACAAGACAGAGCGGTTCGAAGCTCTTATAAAGAGATGGAAGTAGACTACAGTACATTGCATCCAAATTGCTCCTAAATATAGTCATTATTCGGTATTAGTGGGTTTGAATTGGATTACAACATTTGGAATGATTTGCAAAATAATGTGTTTGAATTGGACTGCAAAATCTTTAAATGTTACTGTGGCATAGGTGTATGTGTGTGCTTCAGATTGAATGAAGTATATTGCTCACAGTTCTTCAGCTTACATTGAAAAAGATTTCTATTTGCACAATGCTGAAAAGAAAGCATTGGTGTTACTTGGATGTTCTGATTTGAGAGGTATGAGAGCCACTGACATACAGGATAGTATTACATTTGCCAAAATAGGCAGTATATCACAGATCATGCTGAAATGTTGTATCCCACATCACAATGAGTTTGACCTGACCTTCCATTTCCAGTGAATGATGAATGAATTCAAAACAATTACAGCTGTGATTTTTACTCTTTTTTTGGATTGGATATTTTGATAGTAATTCAAAATGGAAAATAACAGTTATTATATCCAAATTGATGTCTGAATGCCTTTCAATTAACATGCAACAATATTCCCATGTGAGATCATGTGACAACATACAGCATGTTTAAAACAACAGATGAAAGTACATTTAATTTTCCAGAATGCACTTCATGTGGAAAATTTCTTTATATATATAACATTTTAAAATATAGTAAAACAAAATTTGAATTTGAATATTTCACAGTATTATTGTTCTTACAGTTTTTTTTAAATCAAAAATAATAAATGCAGCCTTGAGCATAAGAGTCTTCTTTCAAAAAAATATATATATATATATATATATATATATAGACCCAAAACTATAGACTAGACCCAGGGCTACTGTACTTAAATATGATTTAGGATAATAGCTTACATAGTCATGTCCCTGAATATATCTTTGTTTATGTATTCATAATGCTGCATATTATGGTATTGTTGTATTTTGAATTCATTGTCTTTGAATTCAATGGTTTTGTGTCAGTGCTGCACTCTGTAGTGTATTCAAAAGCATCCATTACAAAATTGCTTCTTAACTAAAAGCTGCACACGGCACATTCCAAATGGCAATGATCTGCCTAGAAATTCCTGGGAAACAACTCTATAAGCAGCAAGGAGCAAATTACCCTGAACTGTTCATTTAGAACAATGGCACAGAGGACCATCTTTTTTTCTGTCCTGCGGGATCTATGCATCCCAATGCAGTCAGTGCGCCTGAACTTTCCATGAGAACAATCAATTGGAGAGTTAGATGAGAGGAAAAAAAAAACCCCTTCAATAGGAGTAAAGCAGCCTTTATAACATCAGGCACAAACATCTTCAGCTTCATTTTAATCTGCAGTTTGAAAATAACAGTAGTTGTAATGCTAGGTAATTAAGACAAATATTCCCCAAGGAATATAATAAATGGGGAAGGTATACAAAGTTACAGCACCCAGGGGTCTAATATATAAATATTAATCTAATTGTACTCGTAAATAATGTACTACAGGTTTGTTCCAGATTCAAAACAAGTAAGCTCAACGGGCAGAATTCATTGCAACAGATAATAATTCTAACTCAAAAGCAAAAATTGCAGTTAGAGCAAGGCACGCATCTTAAGACCACAATGCAAAGCTCATATTTTTGTTCAAATATGCAATTGATAAAGCACTTTGCTTTAATTCTTCTGTATTATTTGGGGTTATTGGTATATTTTAAACACAACACTCTCTTGGCAATTTGTTACTATTTTTTTTTTATTTTAGCATATTAGCGGACGATTCATATGAGTTTGTACAATTCTTACACATTCTAATTCTAAGTACTCATGCTCATGGTTAGGCTTACAGGTGGGCTTAGGCATTGACCTCCATGTTTATGTTTTTTTTTTTTCTTTCTAAAAATCATAGACTTCCATTCAATTCACATTATATAGATTGTTGCATCAAACAGATTGGCAAAGATGCCTATTCAGCGCAACAGAAGACAAAATCTAAAAACACTTTGCACATGTCTGGAAAAATGCAAGCCAGTGCATTAATGATTATATATTGCAAATGCATGACAAATTGCCACTTTCATCTTCTGTGGCTAAATTTATTTTTTATTTATTTATTTGACTTCTTGGTCCATTAACACAGTGAGGTTGAGCTGAGAGCAGGCAAATGGAAAAAAGCAACTCAAAGGGTGCAGAAAGCAAACTTGCTGGAGACAGACGGACTGAAAAAAAGTTAGCATTGAGTGTGACACCCGTGATGGATAGCAGGCAGCGAGAGAAGTTTCTGTTTCTCTGCAGAGCACACATCATTTCCCATCAGCCGTATGCACAATTCCTCCAACAGGAAACGCAAAGTGGAATGCTCAGGCGGCCACTTGAGAAGCAAAGATTTTTTTCCAGCAGGGTGAAAGCTCTGACATATGTACAGTATTAAACACACCAGACAAAGAATCCAGCCCACTATGTACGTGTCAGGCTTTAGTCAACGACTCCTGCTGTGTTCCTAAGCATTTCCAACAGTCCTGCATTTTTAACATGCTGTATTTTATGATATGTTTTATTATAACATATATATTATATCACAGAAAGGCACAAAATCACTTTCCAGAGCGATTTTTGTTCACTGTTGTTGGTGGAATGATCTCCAAATTCCACCTGGACAGCTAAATGCATGACGCTATTCAAGAAACAACTGAAAACTCATCTCCTCCATGAGCACTTTTTCTATACTTTCACTATTCCTATATCCCTACTTCTCCTAGCTTGTACTATTCTGGACAATGTTTGACATTTTGTATTGCTAGCACGTCTTGAATTATTGCCTCCTTATGAAAAATTGCTTTTATTCCTCATTTGTACAACACTTTATTTTGATTGTCTATTTTAGACATTCTACTAACTACAGTCAAGTCAAGTCAAGTACTACATGTCAACTGCGCGCTTTTAACAATACAGATTGTGTCAAAGCAACTGAACAGCATTAATTAGGAAAATAGTGTGTCAATAATGCAAAATGACAATAGTAAACACTAATTTTCCAGTTAAAGAGAATTAACTTGACGGAGCTCAAACTCAAAACACACGGTGACACAACTACAGTGTAAGTAACTTTGCTACTACATGTCAACTGCCAGTCTGCTAACAGATTTCGATGCTCCCCTAACAGACATTCTACTGACTATAAGTAACTTTGCAAGTACATGCCAACTTATTCTACTAATCCGAACCAAATAGTCTACTAATACTCTAATGAGAATTCGTTGACATGTACAGTAATTGCAAAATAATTAGTTAGTTTCTGTGTAGTTGTAAAGTTACTAATAGTTAGTAGAATGTCTAAAGTGGACTATCAAAATAAAGTGTAACCTAAGTCGCTCTGGATAAAAGCGTCTGCTAAATAAATGAATGCAAATATAAATATATAATGTTTTTAACGATCCTAAATGTCAAAAATGTTTTTAACAACGTCAAATATTTCTCTAAATGTAAAGTGTGTACTTTCTGCATTTGCAAAATTAACTAGATCTTCACATTTTTTAATACATTGTTTGTTGTATGTGTGTGGGTGGCTTGCCAGTGTATTGCACTTAACCTGAGCAGTAAATGCCATGTGACTAATTACTAAAATGAGGTCATGTCAGTGCTGATTGGCTGATGGCCACACAAGACTACAAAAACTCCCAAGCCATTCAGTAGTGACTATCCTGTAACATCAAAGACAGAAAAAAAGATGTTTATTATTTTTTTTTTTCTGTAAGAGAAAGACAAAAAAGCAATTGGTAAATGTCTATTATGAAATAATTGTGGCATTGATTTAGCCAGAAGGAAGTTGACCCACTTTAAGACAGCAGTGTTTTGAAAGTGCTACAGCTGCACTGTTTACACCTTTCAGGAAGTCAAACTTCGAATGGCTTACTTCAGTTGTCTCTGCACATTAAGTTTTACAGGAGAAAGTATTTTGCAAAAAATACACACTTCACCTTTAATTGTGCTGATGTTAGCATTGCATTTGGCATGTGCTATAGTGTGCATTGCATTTGGCATCTTCTATCAGCATCTAAATCACTCCTGAACTGCAGGAGCACATGGAAGACCGAACAACGTGACTAGTGAATTATAAGTTCTCGAAGAATGCTGATTTTGTCAAGCAATGTGTCCACAGCAAGTGGAAGTACATTTTTAGTCATATCCCTATTAGTTAGCTCTATCTGCTCTCTGTGTCATTTAAATGTGCACCTGCATATAGCACTAACAACCGAGTCACGCCACAGCTCTCACATTGCAGACGAAACGACAGTCAACAGCAGCCCTCTGTCACACATCGCGGATTGGCCGTCTGCAAGTAAACACTTCAACGGGTCAAAAACACATGAAACAACATCAGCACTCACTGCCTTTCCTACCCTGGTATGGCATGTCCCCTGAGCCATGCATTAAAGACTCTCATCTTTGAGCATGGCTGTCAGACGCCAGCCCACCTTTCCACACATCTCTGCAGACATCTCCCTACAATTGTTTTGCAGGCTCTGGCAAAGCCATACAGCCTGGCAGGGCAGAGAATATAATAACTAAGCCCTCTGCGACGGAATGAGATGAGACTGCTTGATATGGATCCGATGCATAAGCTGTATGCATATTGGGCCAATCCTTCAGGGCCTGCATATCATTGCCGGAGGTAGACAGCTATACATACACATTTGACATTTCAGAGTATGCAGTGTTCCCTCGATAAAAGCACTGTAACTGGGACACAACAGTTATGGGAAGTGACAGGAATTGTAAACAAATGAATTCTGTTATTGTCTGTGAAACTGTGAAATGGGGAATTCCCTTTATCACATAGCATTTCCTTTAGAAACTGACATCAGAAACCTGATTATAGGTGTCCCCACATAGCGAATGCTAACAAACAATTAGCGTTTCGGTGTACACAAAATCTGTAACCTGATTAGCATAACAAGCTCTTAAATTGCCCTTTGTGGAAAATATATTTGTGTATAATATCTGGAGAAAGCTATTCGTTAGCAACTTAATGGCAATTGCTCGGCTGGCGCATGCTTCGCTTGCCACTATCTTTGCTCATGGGAACTCAGTGCCATATTTTTGTTTAACCAGTTAGTTTTAAATGCCATGTAATCACTCTGGTGCCACAGGTAAATGTCCATTTCATACACAATCAAATGCAGTTTTGCTCATATGTTTACATACACCTTGCATAATACATATTTTTGAAAACAAAGTTTTAAAAAAGTAAGAGGGATCATTGCCCACAAGACAAAATAATAACCGAATTTACACAAGTTACCCAGTTCAAAAGTTTACATCCCCTAGCATTTTAATACTGTATGTTCTTACCTTGATGATCAGTGACTGTTTTTTTTTTTTGTTTTTTTTTACGTTTTGTGATAGTTCTTCATTAGTCCAGTTAAACTGTCTATTGTTCCTAAGTAAAAATCTCAAGGTCCTGCGCATTCTTTGGTTTTCTATCATCTTCTGCATATTGAACCCTTTCCAACAGTGACAACCCTTTCATACTGAGGACAATTGCAAAACAGTGAAAACATTCACTGATGCTCAAGAATGCATTCACAGGCAAGGGGTGAAAACTTTGTGAATTGCATGTCTTTTAAATAGCTGTCGATGGATAAAGATATTTTTCCTGCCATAACATAGTTATAGCATTTTCTTAAAGGGCTGCAGGACTGTCCCTTCCTAACAGACCCATGAACAATTTTAGCATTCAAACACTGGACTCTTATTAAAAGGAAAGCATGTTCAATCACCATTTGAAGTGTGCACCAGGACCTCGCGTTTCAAGCAAACAGATCTACTATGACATTACCCCCAAAAATCACATCTGCTGCGGGGGCCACTGATTAGCCTTACGTGCCCCTCTTCAAGATGCTTGATTGGCCAGACAAATTCTTCATGTACTCTTTGCTATCACAGCATGGCTGTCCAAACCATGCCAGCTATGTACACCTCCATGGGAGGCCTAGTGGTAGATGTTACATTTGTAACATATAACTTTACATTATAATCAGAATCAGATGTTAAAAATTAAGGAGCAGTGCTGTTATAGAACACAACAGAAAACTTGTCTAGGGTCCAAAATGGAACATCAGAACAATTTCATGCATCCATTCTAGAGGTCTCCTACGCAATATGAACCAATTTGTTGGCTTTCAAGGCAGGTTTAGATTAGTTTTTCTTGTATAACCTTTGGATTACATTGGGTTAGTAGAATAAGTTGACATGTACTTGCAAAGTTACTTAAAGTCAGTAGAATGTCTGTTGGGGGAGTATCACAATTAAGAGTTAGCAGATAGCAGACAGTCTACTAATACTCTGGTGGTTGAGATGTAGATGCAAAGTTACCTATAGTCAGCAGAAGGTCTAAAGTAGAGTATTGAATTAAAGTGATAACAAATTGAATTAATGTGGCAGATGAGTACAGCATTGGATAGACCACATAAGGTTTCTTTCAATGTCAATATATGTTTTGTTTTATTTCTATACCACTGTACTGCCATGGCTACAGTACACACCAATCCATTTTGTAGTCGTGCTGTCAGTCATTCCAAGGTGGAAATACGTTTAAGTCCTGTTCTTGTTTTCTGTCTGCGCTACCCATGCATCAGACAGGTGTCTTTGTCCGTTGAGTTTTGTTACATTGTCAGTGCGATGAGCACCCCATTGCAAGATGTGTGTCAAGTTCTGGTTCAGTTTTGAATAACATGTCTTGAGATTCTTGCATAATTCAGTTTTGTTCTGTTGTGCTCCATCGTGCTATTTTTGAATATAAGATTGCAGTAAGTTTGAATACCTCCTTACTAATTTTGTGCTGCCTACTTGTAAGTGTGGATAGGCGCTTTGCCTATAGTTTGCGCTTTGCCTCAGCTGGGGCTCTGCTGACTTTGGAAGTGCAAAAATAAAAGGTATTATCATCATTATTATTTTGCAATTAATCACACTAATTATGTTCAATTTTCCTAATTTTATCTCATTTTGTGTGCAGAATAAATAAGTGACCAATTTTACAAATTTTGGGTTCAAATACCATTACCAGTTTGGTCATCTTTGGACTTCACTTTAACGGTGATGTAGTCCTCTAATGCACGTGAGACCTATTTTTGAATAGTACGCTATCATTGCATTTAAGGACTACAGCACAGGAAATTTTAGATGGCATTGTGGCAGTCATAGTGAGCCATTCATTTATTAAGGAATTGTGAGAAATCAGAGGGATGTCCCTTGATCAAGATGGTAAACACTTTGTTTGCTGTGACATTTATGTTGCCTGTGAGGTGTTAAACATCATGGGGTTTACTATGGTAAAACATGATTAACCAATTTGAGATTAACAAATTTGTTTTACAAGGTTGTTGACTCTAACATTGATAGCTGAGTGCTTGTTAGCAATATATGTGTCTTTGATGCTAAGTGCTTTAACACAAAGAAACAGATGGCTCAGGAGTGCACCAATGAACAGTGAAATTCTTCACAACTTTGTTGACTCAGAAAAACCATCCATGTATTCATCTCAAAACACAAGCACAGATGCCTGAGTGCAGTTATGTATGTACATTTATACCCATTGTATTGTTGATGGGGAAGAACATTTTCCTTAGTTGCAGTTAATTCTTGTCTAGTAGCAGTTAAAGGGATAGTTCACCCTAAAATGAAAACGCTATCATTTACTCACTCCAATGTCACAAACGTTTTTTTCTTCTTTTGAAGTGAAGTGAAGGGACATGTGGCCAAGTATGGTTACCCATACTAAGAATTAGTGCTCTGCATTTAACCCATCCTAAGTGCACACACACAGCAGTGAACACACACCCACACGCCGTGAACAAACACCCGGAGCAGTGGGCAGCCATTTATGCTGCGGCGCCTGGGGAGCAGTTGGGGGTTCGGTGCCTTGCTCAAGGGTACCTCAGTCGTGGTATTGAAGGTGGAAGAGAGTGCTACATTCACTCCCCTCACCTACAATTCCTGCCGGACCTGAGACACGAACTCGCAACCTTTGGGTTACGAGTCCGATACTCTAACCATTAGGCCACGACTTCCCCACCATTTTTTGCAGAACACATAGGAAATATTTTGAAGAACGCTGGGAACCAAACAACATTGGAACTCAGTGACTTCCATTGCATTGACAAACACACACACAAGAGAGAGAGAGAGAGAGATTGAGGAAAACAATGAGACAATGAAATAAACCTAATGAGATAGTTCTCAAAATATCTCATTTTATGACCAATAGAAGAAAGAATAGCTTTGGAACAACATGAGAGATGACATAATTTTGACATGTTTTGACATACACCAAGACGTTTGTACACTGTTTGTTTGTTTACCAGCTAGTGTGTGAGTTAAAATATTGTATGATATTGTATGTTGTGTTGAAACATTTTTTCTGAACTTGAGTCAGTTTGAAAAGATGGTTTGAGGTTAGGATCATCAGAAATCTGCAGATTCAGCAATCTGCATTGACTCTGCAGTAGTGACATGTGATTAATGATGTAAAATTTGCATGTTTGTTCTCTCGATTACACCCATCACATATATGATGAATTTCCCTTGACTCATCTCCGACTAAATTTTATTTATTGCAAGTTGCAATGCAAGCAAAATTGCTGTTTCTTGCAAACAAAGTTTTGTTGGTAAGTCCAAAGGGACAACAATTTTGTGGTAAACAGTTGCCTCTAATACTCACAGTGGTACTTGTACTGGTGACACAAACATACTGCAGTTTTAACTCAAATTGCACAGAGTGGAAAGAGATCTGCAGGGGCGGAGGGAGTGGAGTGGAATCAAACTCTGGTTTGGACCAAGCAATCAACATAAAAGCCTCAAAAAGGACTGGTTGGAGCAAAAATAATTGTGACAAAAAATTCAAATAAAAAGAAATGGTGAAACTATAAAGAAGGTTAAAAAATTGTTTGTCAAAACCTTTTTAATGATGTTTTTATAGAGATTTGTTTAAAAAGAACATGCTGAAAGTTTGCATGTTCTTTGAAAATCAACAAGCGTAAAGGTTTTATGTGAAACTGCCAAGCAATGTGCCCATCAGCTTTCAAGGAACATCAGTGCTTAATGATGTGACATGATGCAATATGAATTCTGTTTGTTATAAACAAAATACTCATGAGAGTCTCTGTATGTCAGGAATGTGTCTGTATCACTCAGTTTAAGAAAATAAAATATTTAAGTTATGCATTCCACCACAGAATGGCAAGTCCTATATGCCATTACAAAGACCTTGCTGTAATCAGAAATATTTTTCTTTCAGACCTGTGACTCAGTCGTAGTACATGTGCTCAGAATATATAAAGCGCAGTTGTGATCACGAGGACATGGAATTGAATCCTGCATAAATAAAGGCAATATATAAATGTGTGATAAATATGTTTAATTTTCAAAAAAAATCTTCTATGAAATTCTTCCTAAAATCTGTGCAGATAACCATATGTATTTGGTGAAATAATGATAAGTAATTTTTATCTACTCAAGCTTCTGCTGTGTTTGTGTGAGTTCATACCTGTGTTTCCTTTTACAGCTCAGTGACCATCTGTGTTATAACAGATGGGTGTCTTCTCATTAACGTCAGAGATTGGTAATAAGAAGATCAAATGCCTTCAAGGAATTGTCATATTTACCAGAAGACAGAATGGCATTAACACATTCATATTAGTCATAAAGTTCTAATTTAAATGTTTTATGCACTGTTAGTTTGGATGTATTTTGTGTATATTGTTAATGAAAAAAATCCAATGGTTTATTTGGTCACAGGCTTGTCTAGCAAAACATTTCCCAAAATTTTCTAATCTCAAGAAGAATAAAATCCAAACATAAATCATCAGTTGCACACCTGCTGTGATGTGTAACAAGTAAAGAATAGAGAATGATAAAATCGTTTGCATACAAATCATACTTACAAACTGTGAGCAGGAGCTTTCCAGGAGGCCATGGAAAAGTCCAAATTATTTCTATACAAACAATTTTTTTTTAAATCATTGCATGATGCAGTATTATATAGAGAAATCTGCTCGAGTACATGTATACGTTCTTTCTTGTGTCCACACAACACATGCAGTACAAAGACACTTACTGGAACACAAACCCAAACGTACTGTAGCATGCTACATACTTAACATGTACCAAGACATTATTTTCTTCAAACCCTTCTTACGATAGGATGTTTGTTGCCAAAGTCTTCTGTTTTCAACTTACATGCATGGTTTTAATACGCCTTAATACACACCTTCTTCTGTTCAGAATAGACCGTAAACTGTTCTATTAGAGATTTCTCTTGGTCTTCTAGATCTTGTCTTGACTTTAACAGTTCCTTTTTAACATCTTCACATTTCGGACTGGGGGAAACTGCAAACAGGAAACATTTAGATGTGTCTGTATTACGTTCCTCTGCCTTGTGAGTGTGAGTTATCTTGAGATTGTAATCCTCAGGCAGTTGCTTAGTAGAGCTCATGGTTGAGTTTAAGTACAATTCCCAAGAGGTACAATGCGCCTAAAAGTTTATTAGGTTCTGGAATTGTCATTACTGACCGAAAATTCCACTAGGAGATGTGCCTAATCCTTTGCACATAACTTATTTAGACTTTCTTTCTTTCTTTCTTATATGCTATAAATTTATGGATGTGGTCATTTAAAAATTTTTGTGTTTGTGTTATTTAACATATTTAATTATTTCAGGTTTGCGTCATATTCTGTCTTTGCATTTCACTATTTTATTCATTTTGAGGAGTACTGAATCTGTTTTTGTGCAAATGAGTAAATACATGTTCAAATGTAGTCTAGAACTATAATAACCATCATGTTATTATAGCACAGCACACAAGGCCTCTGCACTTACTCCTGATTTATCTCAACATTGGCACAGGAGAGGTGTCAGTCAATAAATGGAAACAAATAAAAATAGTCAATAAAACAAAGTACCTGGCATTACATATTTGAAAAAAAGTAACTCAGATATTTTCTTGTAAATTAAAAAGTAATGCACTACTTAGTTACTTGAAAAATGTAATCTAATTACGTACCTCACTTTATTTGTATTGCATTACCCCCAACACTGATTCCAATCTTTCTTCCATGGAACAAGAGACAAGCAGTAGTGAGACTGCATTAGCTATTTTTAGATTTGTTTTTATACCGAATGTGAAACATACTAAAGTCCACTACATCACAGTACCACTCCTGTTGTACCAAGTTTCTTGGCATGCACCTTAGTTCAGTTTTCACAGCAGCCAGACTCTGATGTCAAATGAACTCAGGTTTGCACCAAACATTGGAGTGGGAAAATGCTCTCAGCTATGTATGACAGTCAGCACTGCAGCATGAATAATTCTCACCTACTCACCAAGCTTTTGAACTCACCATAAGGGATCTTTTGGGTGCCAGCATGAAAACCATAATTCCAATCCAAATGATTATAACACTGGATCAGAATTTGGAGAAGTTTAATCTTATTTTGTTCTATTTGGTAAGCAAGAATTACATAGACTTATCAGTCACAAGATTAAAACCACTGATGGGAAGTGAATGACATTGGTTATATCATTACAGTAGCATCTGTCAAGGTGTGGAACATATTAGACAGCAAGTTAACAGTCAGTTCTTGAATTTCATGTGTAGGAAGCATGAGAATGGGCAAGTAAAAAATCTGAGTGACTTTGACAAAGGTCAAACAGTGACAGCTAGATGACTGGGTCAGAGCAACTTCAAAAAGTGTTGGGGTGTTCCTGGTGCGCAGTTGTTAGTACCTACCAAGTGGTGCAAGGGAGGACAATCGGAGAACCGGCATCAGGGTCATGAGAGCCCAAGGCTTGTTGATGCATGTGGAGAGTGAAGGCGAGCTTGTCTAGTCCAATTGCACAGAAGAGCTGCTGTAATTCAATGATAGAAATTCTATAATAGCAATGTGTCAGAACACACTGTGTATCACGATTTGCTGCATATGGGACTGTCTCTGCAGACTGGACAGAGTCCCATGATGACCCATGTCCACTGCTGGAAGTACCTACAATGGGCAACGTGAGCATCTGGACCATGGAGCAATGGAAGAGGGTTGCCTGGTCTGATGAACCACGTTTTCATTTAGATGAGTTGGACTGCTGGGTACTTGAGTGTCATTCACTATGGATAATGATCTGCTGGGAAACATTGCACCCTGGCATTCATGTGGCTGTTGCTTTGACACATCCCGCCTACCTAAGATTGCTGCAGACCGTGTACACCCCTTGTTATTCCCTAAAGGAAGTGGCCTCTTTCAGCAGGATAATGCACTTTTTCAGGAATGGTTTGAGAAACATGACAAAGGTTTCAAGGAGTTGCCTTGGCGTTTCAAGGAGTTGCCTTGGCCTCCAAATTACCCAGATCTTAATCCAACTGAGCATCTATGGGATATGCTGTACCAACAAATCCCATCCATGGAGGCTCCACCTCACAACATGCAGGACTTAAAGGATCTTCTGCTGATGTCTTGGTGCCAGAAACCACAGACACGTTCAGAGGTCTTGTGGAGTCCATGCCTCAGTGCATCAGAGCTGTTTTGGCAGCATGAGGGGGACCTACACAATATTGTTTTTTTTTGTTTTTTTACATTTAGAGAACACATGATTACTCTTTTGAAATATCATCTTCTTTACTGGTCCCATATGTGTTTTTTCTCCTTATTATTATTATTTTTTATTTTTTTTTCAATTAAAACTAACCAATTTTACAATTACATTTTGTTATAGTAAGTGTCACCTGAAAAAGGTTAGCTATGGAACATATATATATTTTTTTTTTCACAGAATAAGAACTGAATGTATCATATAAAAGAGACATACAAAATGTGCCGAACGGTGAGTCGCCATGACCTGTGGTTTAGAGGAAAATACCACTGCGCACCAACAAAATCCCAACTGTAAAGCATGGTGGAGAGAGAGCATGATGGTTTAGCACTACTTTGCTGCCTCAGGGCCAGGACGCTTTGCAATCATTGAAGGAACAATAAATTCAATGCTGTAAGACATTTTACGGGTGACTGCAGGACAGCAGATCATGTTTTCAAGCTTTAGAAAGGTTGGGTGATGCAACCAGAGAATGATGCAAAGCACACAAGTAAATCAACTAAAGAATGGTTAAAAAAAAAAGAAAAAAGTAAGAAAATATGTGTTTTTCTGACTCAATTCTTGTCCTGGTGCCAATATACAATATGAATGGCCATACCTTCATATAATATATGTGTTATACATGTATATAATAAATAGGGCTGGCTTGATACCCTTTTTTCAGAACCGGGAACCGACCAAAAATTCTGAGTATCTGCCGATACCGACATCGATCCGATACCAGTGCAGTTTTTTTTTTTTTAATCAGTGTAGAATTTCTATACCTCAATGTGTAGGTCGATCATCACTCTTTTGAATATAACACACAATCTACTAAATATAGACAGCTTCATTATAAAGAAAAATAAACAAAAAATATACAATCACAATCAATGACAAAAATACTATTATAAACTAGGTTAATGGATAATTCAGTAGCAAAAGTTACTCTAGAAAAATAATGAGTGCACGATAATTTTATAAAATCCTAAACTTTTAGTGAAAAAAAAAAACATTATTTAGTGGGTAACAAATAAAAGTGAATAAGTGTAGGACTAAATCTGGTAGGCCTACACGTTGCTCTTTGTATTTTTGTAAAATACATTCATGAAAAACAAGTAATATATTAATATATAGATATGTACTATAGTAGTCAACATTTGAAGTGGATCAAAACATTTAATCAAAGTTGTCCTAAAACCAAAACAATACCTGTTCTTGTCTTGGGACAACTTTGATTAACTTTTTTGATCCACTTCAAATATTGACTACTGTATAAATTAAAATACATTTATTTTAAATGTATAGCAGAGTAATGAGGCAGCAACATATGATTATAAGACGAACAAGAAAGGCTATTAATAATCTTTCATTGCGCAAAAGTATTATGATACTAAAGGCTACAACTTAAGAACATTTAATCATCTTGGAGAGAGTTTCATCGTCTTGACTGTCGTAACCGAACGCGACACACAGTCTGAATGCTGAATGGAGGATGACAGACAGCCGCAGCGGAGTGTAGAGTTTACTTGAACTTGACTTAAATATTCACCTGTACCTCACATTAAACTGTGAATTGGCTTCAGAACACTTAAAATATAGTGCACAAAAACTTTATTGTGCTTTATAATGTTTATGTGGCTTTCGTGGGTCTTAATAATAACACAGAATAGTATACTATATCGGATTTGGATCGGTCTCGTCTGACCGATACCCCGATCTGGCAGAAAATGCCAGTATACCGATACCGATGCGATGCCGATACTGAATATCAGATTGGTGCAGCCCTAATAATAAATACAAGTGCATTAAGCATTCAAAGGGTTCACTTATTTTCTACACCCTGCGTTGTGATATCTCAGTGTATTTGATAAAAATGTGAAAAGTGCAATTGTCTCTGTGTTATTCAGATTGTGTTTCTCTATAATTGTTAATTAAATTAAAATAGGAGTATCCAATGCTGAAATCCAACAAAAAATAAAACTGACACTGGAAATGACTCTCAATTAAAAATGTCGAAATAGCATAAAAAAAGTACCACGATATATTTAATGACGATAAAATACCCAATGCCTTTTGCAGATGCACATTGACGTAAAAGGTTTCTCACTGAAAGCAATGTAGTTCCTGGTTTGTTGATGGGTACATTTAGCGTCCTAATAGTGACACCAAATGTGCTTCAGTTTCTGAGCCTTGGGAGCAAGCACGGGTTGAGTATAAAAATATCTCCAATCCACCCAGGCCTGTATGCACATGCACACTCTGAATACACAGATGCCCTTGTACTGAGATTAGAAAATCACATTGTGCTGGAAATGTTCTTGAGTTTCAGAGAAAAACGTCCATGCGACTTCAGTCCCCATTGTAATCACATTTCCTACAATTCAATAGATGTCTTAAAAATGTCTCCTTTTGTGTTCCACAGAAGAAGCCAGACCACCTCAAGTTCTTCTACAAACAAATATGTTTGTACAAATATTATCTGGACTCCAGAAATCCAGTATTTGTTGTGTTTTTTTTGTAAGCTTATTCACTCTGCACTCCAGCTACTAATTACTGAAATACTAGCTCTATAGAGGTTTTCTAGTTTCCCACCCTGCTCTGAATTTCTTCACCACTATTTCATTCAAATAATCTGCTGCTTTTTTTGGTTTGTTTTGTTTCGAAAACAACTGCAAAAATTCACAGACAAAGAATATGTGTTTTTACCATTTTTACCCTTTTTTAAAACTTATACTGCAGAATTCATTATCATTATTTGGATTAATATTTCCATTATCTTCACTGTTGCTCTAAATGAGATGAGTTTAACAGAAACAGAGTTTGCAATCCTTCTTATTTTTCTTTTGAGCAGAGGCGTACCTACATGAAGTGGGGGCCCCAGGCAAAATTAATCAGTGAGGCCATTCTAAAAGATTTTTTTGTTTGTTTTTGTTAATGTATCTTTGTTACCTAGTGATATAATTATACAACATATGAAATGTGGACAAAACACATCTAACAGTATATAATGCACACAACAGGACGAGCGCTCTCTCTCACTCGGGTGTGCATGCTCAAACCTGTGCACTCAAATATATAAAATTGTCTTCTCTCCTGAAATTAATGTTGCCAGAAGCCCATCAACCACCAGACTTCCATGACTGACTGATGAAATAACAGAGTACCTTTCAATTACGGATCCATCTTTGTTAGCATTTTCAAGCTGATTTTGGTCAGTGAATTCTCGTTATTTATTTTAATATTTAGCCTAATAGTTATTTGAATTAAGTGCCTATTCTAAATAGGTATTTCTTGAATTATTTTATGTATATCAGCAAGTGAACGAGTTGCGGCGAAGCTCATGAAAAGAATGTTTTGTTTAGTTGTGTATTTGTAGTCTCTTCGCGAGACACGAATAATATCTTTTGTGTAGCCTAATGAATTCAAGCACAATATCGAACGGAGAAAAAAATATTTATAATTTTTAATTAATTGGGCTGTACAAATGGGAATGTTCAAATATTTAAGGCACAGTTGTTGCATGACAACCTAGCCTGTTATCATTTGCTCATGGAAACAATGATAAATAAAATGTTTTAGCCTATATTTGGTTTGGAGTGGAATAGAGTGTGGGCAGAAGCATAAATTGGTGGATCCTGACTCGCCACCTCTTCATTAGACGAGCCTTTAGAGAGAAGTGCATCTTTACGGATTATGATTATAATGAAAGAGTTTTTGTTTTTGATTTGTTTTATTTCGTTAAGTAGTAATTTAAAGCTTTCTATAGATATATCGCTTGGTCGTTACTTTAAAAAACAAAAACGTATATTTAACGAACAAAAAAATGCTCCAAACGTTTTTCTAAATTAACAATAAAAAACGAAGCGAAATATAATCACTTTGCCATTACATACAAAACTGAACTATTTTAATAGCTGGACAAGTAGTATAAGCTGTTTTGGGAGAAGGGGAAAAAAAGACGGGCTGGGGTCGGACTCGGGCCTGTAATTTTGATAAGCTTGTCGGACACGGGCCGGGCTAGGGCCTAAAATGCAGGGATTTAGGATGGAGAGATGTCACTGCGTGTTATAGATATTAATATTAACATTCCTGTTGGTTTAAATGATCGGTCATCGGGTGCCCCCTTAAAATGCGGGGCCCCAGGCATTTGCCTGCCCCATTGCTACGCCTCTGCTATTGAGACATATCTCAGACTGAAACATGAATATTAAATGAGAATTCATTCATTCATTCATTTCATGTTGATTCTTTTCCTACATCATGGAAGTCACTTTTTTTTTTAACTTCTTTATTTTAGTTGAACATGTACGCTAATTAACTAAACTAATTAACTGAAAGGGTTATTATTGTTTGTATATCAAAAGTACTTTGTATCGCTACAGCAATTACCAGTAGTAATTATTTTATTACACTGAAAACATTCAACTCTGCTGCAATAATTGGGTGTTTCTTTAACCACAGGCACTTTTATTTCCCAGGGGTGTGTTTTATTAAAAGTAAAAGCTTTTCCCGTGCTTTTTTATCAAATGAAGGTCACAATAAAAATGTCCTATTAAATGTTATTGAAATGTGTTTAAGATGCATAAAATGCCAGCTATGAAATTTGGCTTAGCAGGGGAAATAATTTTGTCATTTATATATACAGTATAACTCTTTAAAAACCAAAGAATACACACAAATACATAATTTGTGTTGTGGTTATAAAAAATAATGGTTCAGAAGAAAATATACACTAGTTGCGAGTGTGAAGAGTTTTCTCTAAAGAATTCCTTCAAAAGTTTATTTTCTAAAATCCACTGGGCCAAAAGTGCTTGCAGTTGAAGAAAAACCCAATTATGTCATGAACATAATTATTATGATAATTATAATTGTAGCTGCCCTGTTTATCAGCAACACTGATCACAAGTGCCTGCCGTAATCATCGCTTCTTTGGAATTAAACACAAACGAATCTGAATCTGAAGAAAATAAAAGAGAAGCAACAAGCCCAGACGCTAGACAGAAAGCAAGCAAAAGCTGTACAAAAGAGTAGAGGCCATAACTGACTTCAGATTAGTTTGATGGACACCTAGACTTGAAGTGTCTCTGTGATGATGTTCCAAACAGGTTTATAGCACACCTGATGGACCGAAAATAGCCATACAGCGGCCACAGCTCTGACAGATGGCTGTACAGAGAAGGAAAAAGCCCTGCCGAATCACCTTTGATTGAAACACAATGAGGGCGGCCCGCTGTTCAGCGCTGTGAAAATTGCGGATCAGCACCTTCTGATCTCCGCTCGCTGCCCTTGCCATGTTCCACCTTTACTTGATGTGCACTCCTCACCTAAGACCCAGGTGATTGGCCCACAGGCAGAAGATATTATAACACACAAGGGAATGACCTCTGGCTGAAGACTCCAGCAGCATTTCATATCCTGTTTGGGCTGTCCTAATCTGCAGGGGGGATGCACAGGTTGGGAAACAAGTCTATAAAACACTTTTCCATTCCATTTCGCAAAGATACACCCCGTGAAATAAATTGGCAGCAAAAGGGTAGAATAACATATTCATCTATAGATGGAAGAGCTAGCGCAGAGACAGGGGGAGCGGAGAGTAGAAAGAGCGAGAGGAGAGAGATGCCTGTCGCTGGCTGCTGTAAATTGACGCAGGAGCGTAGTGCATTTGTTTTTCTGCAGCGAGTGACACTGATTTCCTCTCATCTGTCGGCACCTGCTTTGACCCAGGTGATTGGCCCACAGGCAGAAGATATTATAACACACAAGGGAATGACCTCTGGCTGAAGACTCCAGCAGCATTTCATATCCTGTTTGGGCTGTCCTAATCTGCAGGGGGGATGCACAGGATGGGAAACAAGACTATAAAACACTTTTCCATTCCATTTCGCAAAGATACACCCCGTGAAATAAATTGGCAGCAAAAGGGTAGAATAACATATTCATCTATAGATGGAAGAGCTAGCGTAGAGACAGGGGGAGCGGAGAGTAGAAAGAGCGAGAGGAGAGAGATGCCTGTCGCTGGCTGCTGTAAATTGACGCAGGAGCGTAGTGCATTTGTTTTTCTGCAGCGAGTGACACTGATTTCCTCTCATCTGTCGGCACCTGCTTTTAAAAATACTCACACCGTCATTTTCTCTCATTTCTGTCACCTTCTCAAAATTCATGTGCATTTAATTCTCCCTGAAATGCTGCGAAAATGCTTTGTTTTTTTGTCTTTTTGCTCAGGATTGACGCGAGGCACGTGTTCAGTCGAAGCGAGTGTGTGTGTTAACAGCATAGGCTGTCAATGGGGTCAAAATTGCGGCTGTTTACTGAGTGTCAACCTTCTGGAAACAACCTTTCTGCACTTCAGCAGAAACTCAAATGTAAGCTTTATTAAAATAAATAAATAAACTGTATAACCTTGAATCTATAAACTAGTCCTGAGCAGTTCAGCCAAAAATCATCTTTTTTTTTTTTTTACCCTTGTATCATTTTAAACTTGTATGACTTTCTTTTCTTCTATGGAACACAAAGAAAATATGCTTTTGTCTATAACAACGTAAGTCAGAGGGTTCAAAAGAATATTTAATTTCATTGACTTTTACTGTATGAGCCAAAAAAAAAAAAATGCTGAGTCATATCCTAAAGTCATGTCTCATACCCTACCCGGTCTCATGGCAAATACGTACCTGGGGGCACATTTTTCACATAAGCCACGCAAGCCCTGCCATCTAGGAGATTCCTCCATGAGACTGAGCACTAACTCGCCCTCTCATTTTTCCCACAGAAAGCAGCGTGTGACCGACCAGCCCCACAGGAGCACTGCACGGACCCTCTGCACTGGGAAGACGGAAGAGAGCACTCACGGCACCGGAACACTTACCTGGACCTCTCACTAGCACCCCTCACCCCAATAAATCCACCCTCCGGGGTATTGATTGAGATTTCTTGTCGTGTGATTCTTCACCCCGTTACAGTACGTAAAAACGGTGTTGCAGAAATGTACGCAGAGGTACGTATTTTTATGAGACTCATACCTCAAAACATCGCCTTGTATTCCACTGAAGAATACTTTTGGGTGAGCTATCCTTTTAACTCAAGATAACACTATTTATATTAGGGGTCCCACTTTATATTAAGTGATCTTAACTACTATTTACCTCCATCAAAAATAAATACAATGTACTATTGTGTTCATATTGTATTGCAAAACACTTTTGCTGCTATCGAGGTGGGATACGGGTGAGGTTTGGGACAGGTTTGGTGGTATGGGTAAGTTTAAGGGTAAGGGATGGGTCAACAGTGTAATTATAAATATAATTACAGAAATTAATTACAGATGTAATTACATGAGGGTATTTTTAAAATATACTGTAAGTACAATGTCTGTATGTACACAATAAGTGCATTGTATCAAATTGTTAATTTAAATGTAAGTACATAGTAGTTAAGGCCACTTAATATAAAGTCGGATCAAATGATGTACCAAAATAGCCAACAAGTGTCCAGGATACATGGTCTTTCAATACACCTCATGAAGTTGACTGAGAGAATGACCATTGTGTCTAAAGCTGGAATCTATGTAAAGCTTAGCTACTTAAATTAGCTAAGCACAACATAAATTAGTTTTGGTTTCATTAGTTTTTTGGTCCTACATAATTCACATATTTCCACTTATGGTTTGTGTTATTTTACTATTTTATGTAATATTACTATACACCATTTCATATTTTATCCATAACTATATACCATATCATATTTTACCTGAATGCATACTATAATCTCACACATATATTTTGTGCACCCTGTTTTTCAGTTTTCTTTGAAATTAGAATATTTTCAATGAAAAAAAAAAAATAAAAA
>NW_015634043.1:866635-895815 GCF_001515625.1 Sinocyclocheilus rhinocerous
CAATGACCTATTGTCAAGGAGTATATGAACTGTCAACTATGTTACGTAATTAGGTACATTGTTATGGCTTACAATATTTTTTATGACTTCAATTCAAATACATATTACAATTTAAAGTTAACCTGATCAAGATAAAATAACATTTGGTCGACCAGACAAGGCCAACTGAAATTGTCAACTGTTACCTGTCAACCGATACTGTTTGTCTGTAACATAGTTGACAAACCCACTATCAGGGAAAACGATTTATTTATTGATGTATTTATTTAGTTAGTTAGTATAATCAAAATGGTGTTTAATGATTAAGCTTTGCAAATAGCATACACTGATAAAATAAGGTATATCAACTGAAACCAATAGTTGTCTTAGGCCCCGATCACACAGAACGCGTGTTTTGAAGTGAGAGGCGCCTTTTTGAATTGTTTTCGGTTGGCAGTGCGCTTTTTTTTATGTTTATGCGCCCAGTGCTCCTCGCGTTTTTGCAGGAGCGCTCTGAGCGCCTGAAGTTGAAAAAAAAGCAACTCTGAGCGGGAAAAGCGCTCGACGTCATTCGCGTTTTTTTCCATTGTCCAATCGAATGAACGGAGAGGCGGGCCTTCTGTTGTGATGATGAAAGTTTACCGTTGCTTAGAAACTCCGGAGACTGCAATGATGGAGGATAAACTTTTGGTGTCTGTCGCGGGTTGCCCGGAGCTGTATTCTTTAAGGTTTCTGCTAATATGACAGTTTACTTAACAGCAAAAACCAAAGATTTTAGAGCGCTCGCGCTATAATCCTTTGACTAGACTGACAGGACAGTTGATTTGGTGGTTGCCTAGCAACATAAAAAACCACAGTGCACTGCCCTTTTTTAAAAAGTCACCAAAAAAAGGCAGTGCGGTGCGCCTCGCGTTTTCAGACCTAAAAAACGATTTCGGTGTTATCAGGGCCTATATTTTTCTGATATACCCTAAATTATAGAATGACTCATATAAGTTCATTTTTAGTAAAACATATGCATATATCAAAATACTATAATAAGAAATATAGATGAGGAAGAGAGCATCTACCCGTTTTAGGGCTGGCCAGCTCTGTAGATCTCTCTTTGTTCATAACTGGCTGTAGTCCCACATTGTCTGGCTGGTGATTGGCAGAGTGTCCAGCAGCGGGGTCTAGAGGGTCCAGCTTTATTGATTTCCTGCTTGTGCTGGCTGCCTGAGCTGTCAGTCAAGTGCTCAGAACAGTAGGATGTCACTGACAGGCATGCAGCCATGAACACCAAACAAGCACAACATGTTACTGCGGGCGACGGCCAGAGCACCAGTGGGCAGAAACGCCCTCTTTCATCTCAGGCTATGGACCGGTATCATTCTGAATTAAAATAAACCTCTCTCTTGTCTTAAACACATTCAATACTAGACAGAATGAATGGGTTTTAATGAGATGTGTGAGAGAGGCTGTCAGGCGTGGCTGTAATATGTTCTGGGCTGATTTCGGTTACATCTGCCAGTGAAGCCAGTGATTAGTTTGAGAGAATAATCCACAGACACTATGATTAATCTGTTCTGAAGAGCATTGAGAAACATTAGACTTCTCAAACCTCACCGATCCATCAAGATGGCCTCGAGGAGCAGAAATGATTCTCTCGTTTAAGAGCTGGGCAAGGAAAGTTCAGAAAGTTGTGATGAAGTTTGGGGTTTCGGTAACACTGTATTTAATGGTGTCCTTGTCACACAAGTTACGTGTACGTACTATTATAATAACAATAAATTATGCATAATTGCATGCAAGTAACCCTAAACCAAACCCTAATCCTAACCCTAACCCTAACCATATAGTATGTAGTTAATTCATATTACTCAGTACTTAAATGTATAATTACACTGTAACAAGGACACCTCAAAATAAAGTGTAACTGTTTGAAATTTTGAAAAGTAAACAAAAAGTAACCAAATGTAATCAGTTACATTACTTTAATAAAGTAACTGAAACAGTTACACTACTTATTACATTTGAAATGGTGTAACTTGTATTCTGTAACCTATTACATTTCCAAAGTAACCTTCCAAACACTATTATTAATAGTTAGTAAGTTAGTTGTTAAGTTTAGTTATGGGGTGGATTAAGGGATCTAAAATATGGTCATGCAGAATAAGGCATTAATATGTAGTTTATAAGTACTAATAAACAGCCAATATGCTAGTAATATGCATGCTAATAAGCAGTAGTGATAATTGGTCCCTAAACTAACGTGTGCTGCAAATTCAAACAAGAGAACCAATCAAAAGCATCAGCATTGCAGTGCTTTACTAAACAGCATTGAAATGGCATGAGCAAATGAAGAGGCATCGTGCACACCAAAACCATAAAAAACATTATTCAACATATCCTAGCTTTTTACAGACAATATTCAGATGTAACCCCCTTTGTAAATGTTAACATTTACATAAGTAACTGTAATTTAATTACACATTTGTTTCTCAGTAACTGTAACAGATTACAGTTATAGTTATTTTGTAATTAAATTACGTAATTCTGTTACATGTAACTAGTTACTTCCCAACACAACAAATTAGGAGTTTATTGAGGCAAATTTTAAGTTAATAGTTACTGTAGTTAATAATGAGAATTGGTACTCAAACTAAAGTGTGAACAAATGTGTACACTTAAGGGATGGTAAGAGTCACCGATTCACATCGGTGCATCAGCATAAAAGTTAACGATGCAATGCATCGATTTAAAAAAGTGTGCATTGGATACAAGTTGGCATTTGTATCGTGATGCATCATTTCTAACATATTTGCATTGGTAAAAAAAAAGCGGATTTATTTATATAGAATTATTAGTAGATGCACTATACTTCTATTATTTAGAAAGTGACCAATAATTTGTGACCAATTCTTTATATGTAGACCAGCCGGTCCCACTTTATATTAAGTGGCCCTAATACCTGTGTACTTACATAGTAACTAGATGTGTACGTAGTATGTAACCACAGTGTACGTACACATTGGTACATAGTATCTAGAGCTGTAATATTTCTACACACTCTCCTCTCTCCCTACTCCCAGGTCGGCGGCCGCTTATCTATCGTCTCCCCGCTAATCACTGGAATTGCAAACAGGTGTTAATCATTATTCACTTGACCTCCTTATCACCGCTCGTCTCCAAACTCGCTCTCCCGCTGCAGCCTTTCGCCTTCCCCCACCCCCCTCGCCACAACATTTAATTATAGTCATCGTCACATGACCAGCATTTTCGTCTCGTCTCGTCTCGTTTTCGTCACGTGATAAAGGTTCGTTGACAACGATATTTAGTCAATTTCGTCAATTTTCGTTGACGAAAGCAACACTAATCACAAACAAACATGGTTGAAACTACAGCTCTCAATCTGTGGTTAGAAGCATAGTTTCTCGTTAGTATGATGTGAACTTAAAAAAAATTATGCTTCTGGACACAATAAGCAAGATAACATACTGTCTATACAAATCTTCCATTTCATTTAAAATATATTTTCATTACAATCTATATATTTCAATAAATGCCATTTTTGAAAAGTGTGCATGTGCATAAATGCATGAGGGGATGTACGATGAATCAAATATCAAATAAAGCAAAAGACAAGGAACAAAAAACGTAGTAGTAGTCTTCAGCTGCCATGTTCGTTACAGCAGCATCTTGGAGATCTCAAATCGATGAATTAGTAGAAGTTATTACTCCACTGCCTGCATGTGACTTCTTTAATGGCCGTCACGTGTATTGTTCAACCAACAAGGTTCAAGCGACGGAGAGGTGGCCATGTTTGGGAAACAGTCATGTCCATCTAGGTCGTTTCTGCAATGTTGCATCGTACTATGGTGGTTAAGCAGCGAGTAATGTGATTGTATGGCAAATGCATCGCTGCACAATTTAGCTCCAACCTCAATTAAACACACCTGAAACGAGGTAGTCAAGGTCTCTAGCATTACTAGAATCTTCCAGGCAGGGGCGTTGGGACAATTAGGAGCTAATCTAAACTCTACAGGACATTGGCTCCTCAGGCCATTTCTTTTGAGGGTAAAAAATAGAAATCATGCAGTACATTCTTAGAATCATTAAACAATGGGAATCTATTAAAAACCTACTTTAAAGTTAATTAACTTCACTTTAATAATTGTATTTGTGATTTGTATTCCTTTCTTGCTTTCTAAAAATACCCTAATTATCCTTGAAATTATTTACCTGGGGTGCATTTCCCATACAACGACGTAACTCATTGATTAACCACCATAGTACGATGCATTGTTGTGGAAACTAACTAGCCAGTCACGACTGTTTCCCGAACACGGTCGCATATCCGTCGTTTGAACCACATTAGTTCAACAATTTAGGGCCCTTGTTAATGACGTCACACGCATGTGGTGGAGTAATAACTTCGAATTAATTGATTCGAGAACTCTGAGATACTGCTTTATTTGAACATGGCAACTGATGACTAATTTACTATGTTTTGTTCCCTGTCATTTTGCTTTATTTGATGTTTGATTCATCGCGGGGTTCCTCTTATGTCATACTCCGGGGTTCCCTTAGGCTTTTATGCACATGCGCACTCTTCAAAAACGGCGCTTATTGAGGACGCGCTACAATTTATAGACTAAAATGTATATATATATATTTAAATAGCTTCCTTATTGTGCCCAAAAGCATAATTTATTTAAGTCCATATGTCTTACTAACAAGAAACTATGCTTCTAACCACAGGTCGAGAGCTGTAGTTCCTACCATGTAAGTTTGCGACGCTGTTTGCGAATGTTCGTTTGAACTATGGTTTCGGGAAACACAGAATCGTCGAACTATGTTGGTAGCGACAGAACTTGCGACCATGGCTAACGATGCTTTTGGGAAACGCACCCCTGGTTGGCAAAACTGATAAGATACAAAAGCTTTATTATAATGTGTCTTGATCCATTTGCAAACTTTTTACAGAACATCTGACAAAATTTAAGAAGTGATAATAATAATAATAATAATAATAATAATAATAATAATAAAAGCAATCTTCGGTTTTTAAACGGGCTTAGTAACGGAAAAAAAAAGATTGAAATATGATTTTCTTTCTGAAATACTGTTATTTACTTAACATATTACTTCCTAAATTAAATGCATATATCATTCTCAGAAAATTTTAAAATAGGCCAATTTTTGCAATATTCTTACCAGCTTATTAATATTAGAAAAGCCTGTATTTAAGTTACTTTTATGGCAGTTTTCCCTTAAAAACACTGCATAGCATATTTCCTCTCAAGTACCCATAGTCGGACATCACATTTGTGAGATGACAGAATCCAGTCTCAGCAGAATAACACATGCTCGCGCATCAAGCTGTCTGCAGAGAAAACATGTACACCTCCAGGATCCTGACAGGCTGGAAGAGCAGCTATTACCATAGCATGCTTAATTGAGCATTTTACCTTCCCATCTATAGCGTGTGTGTTTGTGCGGCTGGTGACGATCTGAGATGTGTAATTGTGCTCTGCTGACGACTGTGGTTTTTTACTTTCACTAGACCATCAGCATCTTTATGTAGATGATGTTGCTACAAAGATACATTTTCCGACGGTCTGACCATGAAATCGTCCTCTCTGACAGCTGGATTCTTGTGGGTTAGGTTTGAAAAGGGTTTTATTGTCTGGCTGGACTGTAGCATGAAATTAATCTGCAGAAAGAAGAACATTACCAAAACAATTTTGTTAAATTAATTTAAAATCTTTAATCGTTCATTACAATAATAACTGTAATTAAAACCACGATCCACAAAATTCACAAATAATGCTTTTCTTTTCTTTTCTTTTCTTTTCTTTTCTATTATATTAACATTAGTTAAGGCAAGACACTGCAAGGTGAATACGGTTAGAATTTAATTAATTTAAATTTAATTAACAGATGTCACCATATTTCCCCAGTTGATTAATCACAGTACATTAAGACAATAGTTCTGTATTAGAAGTGTTCCGAAATATTGTTTTTAATATGCAAATGAGTTATTATTTAATTAAATATGCACTAATTTGCATGTATTTCCAGAAGAGAAATCGTAACTTTGGATAAAGCTCGAATTTTAGTTTGTTCAATAAAGTAGTTCAATAATAGTTAATGGTTTTACAGAGGACATTTCCATTTAATGTTCCATAAATCAGAAAATACTGTCAGTAGCCAGGAAAATAAATAAATAAATAAATAAATAAAAATCGGAATAAATTCTATAAATCAGTATAGGAGAGAGAGAAAAAAGCTTTTAAAAATGTGTATTGTACTTGAAATCTACATAAACATAAACATAAACATTTGTATGGAATCTATGGAACTGTAAGTTATGGAATCTTAAAATAAATAAATAAATGGTTTTTATGGTTACAATGGTTTTGCCTGTTGTGTCTTGCTATAATTATACTGTATTATGAATGAACATGAATGAAAAATTAGAAGTGAAAATGTTATAATATAAATTAACCTTAACCTTAAAAATCCTAAAAAAATAGTTAATGGTTTTACAGAGGACATTTCCATTTAATGTTCCATAAATCAGAAAATACTGTCAGTAGCCAGGAAAATAAATAAATAAAAATAGGAATAAATTCTATAAATCAGTATAGGAGAGAGAGAAAAAAGCTTTTAAAAATGTGTATTGTACTTGAAATCTACATAAACATAAACATAAACATTTGTATGGAATCTATGGAACTGTAAGTTATGTAATCTTAAAATAAATAAATAAATGGTTTTTATGGTTACAATGGTTTTGCCTGTTGTGTCTTGCTATAATTATACTGTATTATGAATGAACATGAATCAAAAATTAGAAGTGAAAATGTTATAATATAAATTAACCTTAACCTTAAAAATCCTAAAAACCTTTAACCATAACTCATTGTTAGTTTGCAATACCTAATGCATTAATGATAACAAATTTAATTTTATAAATTTTAAAGTGTTACCACATATATAAATAATTTTTACTGAACCATTTTAACATCTAAGCTGTGTTTTTTTTTTTTTTTTTTAAGGTTTTAGTATATAATGAAAGTGAAATTGCACCGGTTTTTTATTTATTGATTTATATTGTGATTATAATTAAGCACAAAAAAGATAAAACAGCCTGATATTTCTGTGTCAAACGGTGCATTAAAGAAATAGTTAATCCAAAAAAATGGAAATGTTGTCACTTACTCTGATTTAAATAAATGGTTTTTATGGTTACAATGGTTTTGCCTGTTGTGTCTTGCTATAATTATACTGTATTATGAATGAACATGAATGAAAAATTAGAAGTGAAAATGTTATAATATAAATTAACCTTAACCTTAAAAATCCTAAAAAACCTTTAACCATAACTCATTGTTAGTTTGCAATACCTAATGCATTAATGATAACAAATTTAATTTTATTAATTTTAAAGTGTTACCACATATATAAATAATATATATAATACCGGTTTTTTATTTATTGATTTATATTGTGATTATAATTAAGCACAAAAAAGATAAATCAGCCTGATATTTCTGTGTCAAACGGTGCATTAAAGAAATAGTTAATCCAAAAAAATGGAAATGTTGTCACTTACTCTGATTATTTTCTTTCTGCCATGAAACACAAGGAAGTATTAGAAAGAATGTTTTAAAACTGTTTTTTTTTTTTTCTCGTGGATGGTGATTTTACACTGAGAGAATAAAAAAAAAAAACTGAAACAAAAAGTAGGCATAAATAGTCAAAACACAAAAATGAAACTTCAGGTTCAGTGTCACTGATTAGTGCTTTCGTATTTCACTTGAATAAAATAATACAGGGCACGAATAACATCGGGGGATTTTTTGTTGTTGTTTTTTTTGGTAAACTTCTTATTTAACCTTTATTTTATTAGCAGTAAGCACTAACATTTTAATCTGTTGTTGTCACACTATTTTCCAAAATATACGTCTTCAGAGTCGGCCAGCTTGTTATTTTTTATAAACACTGGCAAGGGAGTTGGGGTGATGGAACGGTTGCTCATGTTGACATTTCTCCAGCATATCTTGGGAAAATGTTGTCAGTGTTTCTCCGACTATGCTTTTCATGTACCAAAAAAAAAAGAAAAAACAAACTTGTGGCATTTTCCAAATCCAGCTCATACTGCAATCACTCTAATCCTCACTTGAGGACTTGCAATCTCTGTCCATCCAGCAGTCTGACTTCCTCTGTCTCTACAGATATTTGGACACGAGCACTTCCCCTCTTAGCTCAGCAATAACACAGTGAGCTCACAGGCTGGAAGCATTGAATGGGAACAAGCCAGTACTGTTGGGTCTCTGGCTCTAAAACATGGCATCTGGGCTAATCTGCTACTTCACTTATATTTCTTGGTAACAGTAAGGTGGTGCAACATTATTTTGTCAGTGTACATGAATTGAAGGTAAAAATTGAAGGTAAAAATCTTTTGGTTTTGAGAATTTGACAAACATGGAGTAAAAACCAGGCTTAAAATTTTCTTTCTTTCTTTCTTTCTTTCTGTATAATACCTGAAGAGAGCTATCCGTTAGCATTCCCATTAATCTCAATGTCACAAGGCTCCGTAAGTGTGCGCTTTGAAATTTGACACAATTGTTTTTGAGCCAATCTTCAAGCTGTGGTCCACAAGCTGTACATGTCGTGTGACTAATGACTTTAGAGTAGCTTTGTCATAAAGTCATAAAAACACAGATTGGCTGATGATACAACAAGAATGCACACACCTTGCACTAATGACTATCCTCAGCATCAAAATCATCAGAACTACGACTTTTGCCTCAATGAACTCCTAATTTGCTGCTGAGTAATAGTTAGTAAGGTAGCTGTCAAGTTTAAGTATTAGGGGGTTTAAAATATGGTTAAGCACAATAAGGCATTGCTATGTGCTTTGTAAATATGATTAAACAGCCAATATGCTAGTAATATGAATGCTAGGTAATAGTGAGAATTTGTCCTTAAAGTATAAAGTGTGACCAGATTTGTTTCCTCCTTTCTGCTGCTTTTGATGCTGAGGATAGGATTAGTGTAAACAAAATAATTAAATACATCTACCATAATACAATCAACCATTTGTGATTTATTTGTTGCTTGCTAAACATTTATTTAAAAAAATTTTTGTCAGCGGATGTGTTTCATCTGCAGAATGGTGCGGTTACAGCATCTACTAGCAAGATCAAACTAGACTTCTGACCCCTTGAGCATACATCTGCTAAATGAAATAAAGAAAAATTAGTTCTGTCATGACAACTCTCGGAGGGATTGGCATGGTAATGTACATGACAATGTTAATGTATTTGGTCTTGGTGGAACAGATCTGCTACGCTGCTGCTGCGGCAGAGCAAGTACCGAGACTTACTACTGTCAATACATCCACAACATGCTGCGGTAAGCATGTAGGAAATAGTGCTGCTGCACATATAACACATATGAATAACCCCCATAGCATACATGAATCACCCCGTAGCAGATCTATACAGGTGGAGCTGGGGAAGACGGAGGGCTTCTGAAGTGCGCTGCAAACTGCTACAGCAAACAAAAGCCAGGTATTTGAATATTGAGCAGTAAGCTCATTGGCTACCGATACAGGAGAGAACCAATCAGCTGCCATGTGACAATAATGTCGACAGGTCAGATTGAGCTAGACCTATCGGACTGCGCCATCTAGAGTTTCATGCCAGAACTCTGTATTTGACATTAAACCGAAATAAAAGAAGCCCTCGTGTTTGTAACCACCAAAAATCTAGGTTTAAATTTAGAAAGATGAAAAGCAGAAAGAACTAACAGAAAGCCATGGCCCACATATTCATCTACAAGGATCATTTGAGATTCAGAAACTATTCTTTTGCCCCCCCGCATGAAACATTTCAGCAAGTTTTGTTCCCTCCATTTAGAGAGGAGACGTGATGGATGGCGCTGAGAGAGATTGGAGGCAAGAGACGCGCGAGGTGCTGGACTCCATGACCACTGTAAGTGGAGAGAGAGATCTGTTTGACAAACGCTGTGCCCCGTACACGCTGTGTAAAAGCTGTCTGACATCCCACTGTTGACAGGCTTGGCAGAAGAGCTGCATTGGTGCTCAGAAGTGGAATGACTCAAAGTTCACTTTCCCAAGACAAATATACTTGAGGGGACGAAACCTCCCCCGGTACAGCACCCCTTTTGACTTCATCCGCTGTTTCTCTTTGTGTTTTTTGATGCTTTGATGGATATCATGTTCCTTTTGTTCCTTTTTATTCCAGTAAATGTACAGCACTGTCGGTGTTTACATTAAGGTGTAGCATTAGCTAAACAAATCTTATTATATTACACAGGAAGAGTGACTTTCAACTGACAGATATTTAATTACACAATCCGTTGTGCTTTTGTCATTTAAATAGGTGTTATCTCGCCGCTGAGCTGCTGTACAATGTCAGAGGTCTTTACAAGTGAGTGAAAATGTCCTCGGCTTTATTCAGCATTGGGATTTAATATAAATTTATCTCCCCTCAAAAAAGCATTTCCATTAAAGGATAAAATCCATACTGAGTCTCAAGTCTGACACTCGCGAGACATCCCTCGAGTTAGACTGACCTAAGAGAACGTGTGAAGTGCAAGCGAATCGATTAAAACATTTGTGTGTGTCATAATCGTAACTGTTGGCTTAGAGATATCAATGTCACCCCGATGCCACGTGGGGAATTTAAGACATCTTTTCCTGCGAATTTATTCTGACATGGAGGTGACATCGCCATATATAAAGCTTCTATTAATAAAACTCTGACAGCCAAATGCGCCCGGCGCTCCTCCAGGGTTTGCTCGGGTTTTTTAAGATGCAAAGTCTGCCATTGTGGGACTCCAAAGGAAGGCGGAAATGTGTTCTAATGTGCGTGTCACTTGCATCAGAGCGATGTTTATTTGTAGGTAACGGTTTGTGGAAAAACCTTGGCTCCATCATCCGCAGGACCACCCTTTCTGAGAGAGGCAGGGCGGTAAATCCGGAGGCGTTTGGCTGTTGATGGAGTTCTGGGGGACGGCAGCGATTGCACCTCACTTTATGAGTGATTTAGGATGAGTTTTTCCCTCAATGTTTTAGTCATTACTCTTAATCACACACTTCAGCCATTCCGTCCGCTTCCGTCGCCCATTTCCTCTGTCTTCAGGCTGACATTGACGGATCGCAGATGCCCGCTGTATCTCCTCTGAGCCAGACAAGAATATTATCACTGCGTTTTTTTCTCTCCATCTCAGGAAAAAAAAGGCCTCAAGACTTTCTGTTTTTATTTTTTTTAGCACGTTATGTTTCTGCCATTGTAGCTGATTTTAAAACAACAGAAATAAGGCTGCGGCGTCGGGCCCTGCGAGAGTTTTGCCCCATGCCATATTGAATGTACACTCTTTTCGAGCTCATGATTAGGATTTTGGGCTCAGCAGAAAATCACAATTAATCCTCAAACGCAGCTCATGGAAATCCCAGCGGATGTCAGGAAACATTAAGGCTTCTTCACCAAAAATGAATTCCAATATATTCTGCGAGGAGCAAAATGTCATACAGCCATCATTACAGGGCTAAAGAGTCGGCAGTGTTCCGAGATCATACACAGATCTGTTATCACACTTGAGGGGTAGACATGTAGGTGACACACAGTTCATGCGACAGAGCCCAGGGGGACAGACTGGCTTTCTGCTGAGCGTTTGACACCTTTTCCATATGCAAGCACAGGGCTGGCTGAAACTGGATGGATCTGCATTATTAGGCTGGAAATGGGGGTCAGTGTGTTTGACACGAGCGATTCTCCTCATGCTAACAGCTGGCCTTGACTACATTACCCACATCAATCCACATGCCGCTGCCACAGTCGAGATCAAGGGCTGCTGGATTCTGATATCCTGAGAGGCGAGGAACCTTCGCTGTTTTAGATTCACTATTGCTCATTGCCAAACGGATACGGTTGGGATTCTGTCTGGTGGTCTTTTGAGTTTTCTATCAGACAAACATAAACAACGAGCTGTATAAAAAGTCTCACCGCAGCACAACGAGTGGATCTTGACAAGCAGTTCACTTCAAATGATCATTTGCTTTTTAGCAAAAGGCAGTAAAAACATACTCAAATTTTAATTGTAAAGCAGATTCTGTTCATCAATGGTGATTGGTAAACACAGAAATCCAGTTATGCTGCAAAACGTTTTTTTAAAATTTTTTTTAATGAATTGTATCATTATTATTTGTTATTAACTATTTGTTATTAATTATTTGTAACTTTTTATTTTATATATTATATCAAAGCTTTCAGACTGCATTTTTGTATTTTCTTGTCAGGGAAATCATTTGACTCTAGAAATATTTTTTTTGAGGGAACACAAAATGTTAGGGAAAACATGGAATTTTAGCAAATAATAACCTTCAGTTTGACATGATTTTACTTTAAGTGACATATGTGAAGTCTATTATCTGAATGTCACGGCGTACTGTTTCAACTACAGCTGACATTACACGCTCTATGACTCCATGACATATATGAATATTGAAGAAACTGTCTGATGTTTTATCTTGTTCTCTAAATACCTTAAACTGTTAATATACCTGATTAGCATGTCTACCATCTTTATAATGTACCATGCATAATTTAATTACAATTTTATTCAGAATAGAAATGACATTATAACAGTGATATTAATTATATCAATAACCCTAATGATCAGTAATGTAAGTTGTACTGGTACAGTCATAAAAATGATATTTCTGCAGCAATGATAATAAAGAAAGTAAATATAGTTGTAAAAATAATGATGGCCATGAATACAAGTAATCATGTTAATGACTGCAGCATTTTGTGTTCATTTATTCATCATTTTTGACATGAGTCCATAAATAACGAAAGCAAACAGCCTTTTCCATATGGCATCGTCCAGCTTGTAGAACTCAGCTCTCCATCACTGCCCAGTATGCCAGTGTTTCACGACTGCTTATTCATGCATGTCTTATCAGAGATGAAATTAGCATATCATTGCTGTAATTAGTGAAGATCAGTTTATCAGAGCTCATTACACGCAAGTTTTTGGAGCCTTTAAAATTAATAGGCTTTTACTGTATGCAATGCATGCTTGTATTAAAATAAACAATGTAATACTGCTAAAGTACAACTTGCTTAGATAAATTGTAGATCTTCCAGTAGTTCCAGTATTAGATATTTTGGTAGCACTTCATTTTACAGTCCTGTTCTGCATGTACATATTATGTACTTGTTATAGTAATTACAATAACTAGATAATAACTAGGTACTAACCCTGAACCTACCCCTAAACCTAACCTAACCCATGTAGTTACTTTATATTACCCGGTACTTTCTCAGGTAAGTACTCTATAAGTACACGTACTGTAAAATAAAGTGCAACCATCAACGTCCAGAGTATATATTTACATATGTGTATTTTTATTCTCATCTTATTCTTTATTGTCTGTGTACTGGAAGCTTGTGACACTAAAACACATTCCTTGTATGCACAAGCATAATTGGCAATAAAGCTCTTTCTGATTCTAGCTCTATATTTTACATACAGTGAAAGGAAACAGATGCTGTCAAGCTCTAACAATAACAATTAAACACCATAAAAGTAGTCCTTGCAACCTGTGCGCTATATTCGAAGTCTGAAGCCATACATAGAAAAAATATATCAAAAATTAAGCCGTTATTTTGTGAAAATCTTTCCCTCTGCTGTTGCTCTCAAAGCATTTGCATACATTTAAATATGGCATGTCAATATATGACTGACTGATGGCTATTGCGTTGAGGTTGGACTAGCAAAACTACAGAAATAGCATCAATGAAACCTGTTTTCTGCTTTGAATTTGAAAGCTCCTCAAGGGGTCATGAACTGAGACATCAAAATTCCATTGCTGTTGTTTTTTTATATATAAGAGGTCATTGTGCTATAAAAAACATTCTGTAAGTTTCAGAACTCGAAACGTTCTCGTTAGTCTAAAAACAGTTTATATTGGAGCCAATGTGGAATGTGCCACTGCATGACGTAATAGTGTGACTAAGCACCGCCTCCGCAGAAGAAGATCAACGCCTGCTTCTACATCGCTGCCTGTTTAGCCCCGCCCACCGATTCGCACACGTAGTAGGTAAATGCCAAGAGCGGCAAGCGCAGTTCTACGCAGAAACCAAACGATAAACTTTATATGATGAACTTTATTTTTAATGAAGTGCCAGACCATGTCAGTAAGAACTTGGTCGTTTGTTCACTTCATTTTACAGCAGATTTGTTTACAAACAAGGCACACTCATTTTCAGAAAGATTGAAACTAAAAGACGATGCTGTGCCGATTATATTGGATCCGATGTCACACCACACAAGTGTGAGTAACTGTTTTTATTACGTGGTCACTATTGCTTTGTCTGTTATTACAGATCGTTTGATATGTACTGAGTATTTATGCATTTTTAAACTAAAACACAGCGGCGTCCATCAGTGAAGGACGTAGGCTGTCAAACATACACAACTATTAGCCAATCATAGCGGTGGTTGTTTACTTCCAAGTCTAAAATCCACCACGTCTATTCAAACAGAGCGGTCCGATGAAGGGGGTCAAAAACAGGACATAAAATTGCCTATTACTTCTAAATTATGTTTTTTGATGTAAAAACCTTGATAACATTATAAGTGGATCTCAGAGAACAGTAAAAAAAAAAACAAACAAAAAAAACAAAGGCAGTTCATGACCCCTTTGAAATCCGGCTACTATCCACTGCCATATTGTTTGCATGGAATATTAAAATAGCAAAACATTGTTTTGTCATCATTTCTTGGTAGATTCCTGATAGCAAGATGTGACTGGATTATTAAGGCTGAGTTCGACTCATGGATGGCATTAAAAAGCTATAGAAATGGAGTTCATTGCAGTCTGTATTTGCGCTGAATGTTATCTTATATAACCAACATACCAGCACTTAATTTTTTGTGTACAGTGCTAATCTGCCTTCACCAGCTTCCTCTGCAACCACTCTGACAGACACTCAGCGAAGAGTAAGAAGATTTCAGGGGAAGGGCACTGCTGGTGCACTTCATATTAAAGTACTAGAGATTAGGGTGCTGATATTAGAGGAATTCAGAAACCATTTATGATGAATCCAGTCAAGTGGCCCATGAAACACGTGACATTTTGAATTGTGCCCTTCTCCTCATAAGAGCCAGAGGAAATAGCACTTAGCGTTTGTGTCTCCAGATTATACTTGATACAGACCTGTGGTCTCTGGGACTGGGGGTGGCGGCAGTGATTTTACCACACAAATGAAGCCTGAATCCCTTCTTCTGATTCTAGAGATTACAGAGCAGCCACAAAATCAGCCAGAAGAGGATTTGAGCTAAATACAACTGTCTAATTCAATTACTAATCCAGAGATTTACCAGGACTTTAAAAACACTAAATATGTTAGATATGTTAACCAAAAAAAATCTGTTTTTTTTTTTTTACAGATAAGAATTTACATACATTTACTATACAGAAACCTTGCAACATAAAATTAAATAGAAAACGTTAATTCAAAGTTTTCATTCAAAACAATGTTTTTACACCTATTGTATACAATTACTTATAACATAGTCTTTATACAATTATACAATATGCCTATACCAATCTTGGTAACACTTTATAATAATTATACACTAATAAAGTACTTAAAATCATTAACAAACTATTAGTTTATAGTTAATTCATAATTTATACACTCTTAAAAATAAAGGTTCTTCACAGCGATGCCAGAATGGTTCGTTGTGGAACCAAAAACTGTTCTTCTATGGCATCGCTGTGAATGAACCTTTTAAGCACCTTTAAGAGTGTAGTAATGGATGGAACTGTTAACTGTAGTTAACTCTATACAAATATTGAGTTATTAATTTACTGTCACTGCAGTTAACACAATTATTATTGCTTAATTAGGTCATAGTAAAGAAATTGTTAATACGTTTTGTATGAGGTTTAAGGTTAGGGTAAGGGGATAGAAAAACAGTTTGTACAGTGAAAAATAAAGTTTGGTTTAAAGCACTTACCTAATAATTTTTTTTTTCAATTTTCCGTGACATCTAAAGTGAAAACTATTTGTGGTTAACAAGTTGTTGACAACGCATTATCTAACTCGTTAAATATGAGCTAATTAAACAATAATAATTATGTAATTACAGTGACAATGAATTAAGAACTCACTATTTGAATACAGTCTATTAATGTATTAACTACATAAACTATGCATTGACTATAGATTAATAGTTTGCAAATGATTTGTAAGAACTTTATTAGTGTATACTTGCTATAAAGTGTTCCCCAAATCTTTAATAAAAAAAAAAAGAAAAAAAAAGTTTGTCAAGTAAATGTATGTTGTTTTAAGTCTGCTTATATATATAAGACACATTTGTTCTGTGGACAAATGCATAAAAGTCTGCATTCAAAAAAAAAAAAAGTCTGTAAAAATATATCTCAATTTACTGTGTTAATATAAAGGATTTTTCTGTATTTATTTTTTTAAAGATGTCCCCCCCCCCCCATGAATTAAGCATTGCATTGTTTTAGGGTTGAAGAAAATGTCTGTAAATGTAATTGAAAATGTACTGATTGTTTTTTCTTCTTACAGTGTGATCTTGAACTTGAATATTTATTGATTTTTTAATGTGCATATTTTATGAAATTTCTAAACCTTCATCACTGTTTCACTGTAGCTCACTTTTGAAAAAAAAGCACCAGTAATCCTGGAACTTAGCGGCGTTGCTGCTTCACTGTGATGAATCACTTATGGTATTTATCATTTGTAAGTCCCTTTGGGCAAAAGCATCTGCAAAATAAATAAAACAGATTTTGTTTATGCATATATACACTACAGGCTAAAAGATTATATAAACAGTCAGTTCTTTGAAATTAAAATTATTCGTTCAAATCTATGACCACTATGCAGTTTGAGTAAAGGCAGTTTGATAAATTAATGGCTGCTGCAGTTCGTTCAGTGCGAGTTTAAATTTAGTGACGTTCCCGTTAGAAAACACATCTCAGGAACAATCTTGCAGTCTCTCAAACTTATGCCGGACACCACAGGAAAACCTTCCACATGCCAAGAAAACCTCTTCATTTCGCTCCCCGGGGAGGACAGAGGCAGAGAAATAGAGAAAGAGTGAAAGAAAAGAGAAGAAGAAGAAAATGTCTGCAGGCTATCCTAGGTAAATGGTTCTATTTTCCCTTCGGCAAAGGCCTCCATGACAATTGAGAACAGTGGCGTGAGCGCTGGCCTGTCTAATAGATCCCTATAGAGGGACTTGGGTTCCCCTTGGAGGAAGCGCACACCAGGCAGACCTGCAGCGCTCTGTTCAAGGTGTGACTGTAGGATATGACTGCTGATGTACAGTCTACAGTGATTTGCAAGTTTTTTTTATTTTTTTTTATTCATCCACTTGTTTTGGATGTTTGATTGTGGTCTGTGGAAGCAGTTTTGGCACCGGACTGTACAACAGCTTGGATATGACAGCTAGATGCTTCTGTGTGTTCCTATTGGCTACATACACAGTAAAAAGTGAGTAGTTGTTATCATACAGAGATATTCTGACTGGCTTTCATTGGCTTGATCTAATGTAGTAAGTTGATCCAGAAAAATATATAATAAAACCAGTTAATTAAGGCTTTATCACATAACGTGGTACATTGTTACTTCACAATACTGTACGTTTTAGGCTGACAACAAATACCTTCCTATTATATGTAGCCTACACATTATTTTGAATAATAATAAAAAAAAATCATATTTATTCAAATACACTAAAAAATTCAAAGAGATGCATTGTATTATGTTATTTATAACAATTACAACATTTTTTTTTTTATTTTAAATAATTCGGCAGTAATAATTTGTATATATGAACTTATTAATATACAAAAATACATTAATATGATAAAATATACATAGATAATGTTAGATTGACAGGGTAACACTTTATAATAACTTTCATTAATAAATCATTAACAAACATTATATAATGTTTAACGTATCATTACTTAATATATATTCACATATCTAGAAATATGAGATAATGTGCTTGTTAATGTTAACTAATGAACTTATTAACCATTACCAAATGATTAACAGATCATTATTTAATGTAAATTGAAATGCTTACTAATGTCATCAAACTTTTAATTCATATGATCATGCATTTTTTTTTAGTTCATTCATGGTGAGTTTAAATTTTGTGTAGTTCCCCTTTAGAAAACACATTTCAGGAACAATCCTGCAGTCTCTCAAACTTTTGCTGGACACCACAGGAAAACCTTCCACATGCCAAGAAAACCTCTTCATTTCGCTCCCCGGGGAGGACAGAGGCGGTGAAATAGAGAAAGAGTGAAAGAAAAAGAGAAGAAGAAGAAAATGTCCGCAGGCTATCCTGGGTAAATGGTTCTATTTTCCCCTCGGCAAAGGCTTCCATGACAATCAAGAACAGTGGCGTGAGCGCTGGCCTGTCTAATAGATCCCTATAGAGGGACTTGGGTTCCCCTTGGAGGAAGCGCACACCAGGCAGACCTGCAGCGCTCTGTTCAAGGTGTGACTGTAGGATATGACTGCTGATGTACAGTCTACAGTGATTTGCAAGTTTTTTTTATTTTTTTTTATTCATCCACTTGTTTTGGATGTTTGATTGTGGTCTGTGGAAGCAGTTTTGGCACCGGACTGTACAACAGCTTGGATATGACAGCTAGATGCTTCTGTGTGTTCCTATTGGCTACATACACAGTAAAAAGTGAGTAGTTGTTATCATACAGAGATATTCTGACTGGCTTTCATTGGCTTGATCTAATGTAGTAAGTTGATCCAGAAAAATATATAATAAAACCAGTTAATTAAGGCTTTATCACATAACGTGGTACATTGTTACTTCACAATACTGTACGTTTTAGGCTGACAACAAATACCTTCCTATTATATGTAGCCTACACATTATTTTGAATAATAATAAAAAAAAATCATATTTATTCAAATACACTAAAAAATTCAAAGAGATGCATTGTATTATGTTATTTATAACAATTACAACATTTTTTTTTTTATTTTAAATAATTCGGCAGTAATAATTTGTATATATGAACTTATTAATATACAAAAATACATTAATATGATAAAATATACATAGATAATGTTAGATTGACAGGGTAACACTTTATAATAACTTTCATTAATAAATCATTAACAAACATTATATAATGTTTAACGTATCATTACTTAATATATATTCACATATCTAGAAATATGAGATAATGTGCTTGTTAATGTTAACTAATGAACTTATTAACCATTACCAAATGATTAACAGATCATTATTTAATGTAAATTGAAATGCTTACTAATGTCATCAAACTTTTAATTCATATGATCATGCATTTTTTTTTTTTTAAATCTTCAAACGATTTTGACAGATGGTTTACAATGATTAAAAGCGTCATTAATAAATCATTGACAAACATTATATAATGCTTAACGGATCACTAGTTAATGTTTACAAACGTCATTAAACTTTCAATGCGTTTTAAAAATCTACAAATGGTTTTAACAGAAATTATACAATGATTACACGTTTATTTGTTAATGTACACTCTAAAAAAATGCTGGGTTGTTTCAACCCAACTTTGGGTCAAATATGGACTAACCCAACTTTTGGGTTAAAAATTTAATTTAAAAATTTAACCCAACAGTTGGGTTAGTCCATATTTGACCCAATGCTGGGTTGAAACAACCCAGCATTTTTTAGAGTGTACTTTTGAATTCTTACAAATGTCCCTAAACGTCAGTTCACAGATTAGCTAATGCTCATTTTTACATTTACAAATGTTGTGAAAATATAGCTTAATTAGTAGTTTTCAGCACTTTACAAATTATTCCTGTTAATATATTCATGAACTCATAATCACAGTTTGTAAAGGTCATATATTTGGTCTTTGTTTGTTGTGTAGACTTCTACTATTTGCACATCTTAAATCGTTTATTAATTATTTGTTAATGTTGTGGAAACTATTCATCAATTGTAAATGATTATAAACATTTATCATTGTTATCATCATTAATACCTTTATGAGCAGTCATTTTGATGGCAAAAATTGTCCCAAATGACCGGAATTCACCCTATTTTCACATCTTTACAAATCATTTATTAATCATTTGTTCATGTTTTTGCAGTACCCAATCTAAAGTTGAGACTATTCATCATTTGTAAATGTTTGTAAATACTTAATTGATCATTTATCAAAACAATGCAATTGTAACGTGGGTTTTTAAGGTTTTGTTTCTTGTTCATTGTTTTCTTGGTTTTTTATTTTGATATTTTGCCTTGTCATGGTTCCTGTCTAGTCATGTGATTCCTTACCCTCATGTTATCCTGCTATTGGTTCTTTGGTTCATGTGTCATGTACTCATTGGTTGTCTTAGTCATGTGTCCTGTCTCTCATTGGTTGGTTCTTGTCATGTGACCTGTATTGTTTGATATAAATAGCCCTCATGTTGCCTTTGTCCTTGGTCGAGTATTGATCCGTGTAACCTGCTGTTGGTGAGTTTGTCAAGTCTGTTCGTGCCAAGTCAAGTCTGTTCAAGTCTGTTCGTGCCAAGTCAAGTCTGTTCAAGTCTGTTCATGCCAAGTCAAGTCTTTCTTAGTTTGTTTGGATGTTTGGATTACTTTGAATAAAAGCTGCACCTGGGTTCATCACAACTCGCCTTCAGTGGACTAATTGTTACAGCAATATAAACAGATTGAATCGTGTTCCCTTACAGTAATCAAATTGACCCCTGTACACTGCTGACCACTTACCCCAACCCTTAAAGCAACCCATACACCAAACCTGAGCATAACCTTACCCGTATCACACCTCAATAACAGCAAAAGTGTTGTGCATTAACAAAGGCTTTTAATCATTGTATAACATCGGTTAAAATCGTTTGTAGATTTTCAAGATCTGCATGATCATATGAATTAGAAGTTTAATGACATTTGTAAGCATTTGAATTTGCATGAAATGTAAATTATTAGGTAATGTTTAATACGTTTATTAGTAAACATTAACAAGCACATTATTTCACGTTTCTCGATATGTGAATATATATTAACTAATGATCCATTAAGCATTACATAATGTTTGTTAATGATTTATTAATGAATGTTATTATAAAGTGTTACATAGTTATTCGTTTTATTATTAAATGTGGTTGTTTTATTACTAATTTAAAATAAAACTCGATATTTATAAAGCATACTAAAATTGATTAATAGAGCCTGTAACTGCCAATGTCATGCAGTACACTTTAACTCCTTATACTTCAGATTTACAGAGATTTTATTTATTTATTTTTTACTGATGTAAATGTAATTTACTGATGTATTTATTCATGAGACATTAGTTGACACATAAAGACACAGTTTTTAAATTCCCATGAAGGAAGTGTATACCTTCTCTCTCTCTCTCTCTCTCCTTCTTGTACTATTGAAAACCTTTCAGCTTTTATAGAGCTAATCTGACAGGAAAATCTTTGAGAGGCTGCACAGACTAACTGCCCAGAGATTTCAACTGTACACTCACCCTTCAACTCTTCACTCTGTTTTAAATTGTTTTTCAGATGTTGTCAAAAGTGCTCAAAATGACTGACAATACATTTGGTGTTGTGTAATGAGACTGAATACATGGATATTAATTTAAGGTGCTTTTGCCATTTCAGTGCTGGTTTGCTTTTGACACCAGAGCTCTTTGTGTCTAATCTGATGGACTGGCAGAAATGTAAAAGTCATTACTTACATTGTAGAATTGTTTCCGAGTATGTCACGCTTGTCAGCCGCTGTGAAGTATGATTTCACAGCGTGATCTGAGAACAGGTGTTCATGAGCGCTATAGTCTATCTGAGCATGTGTTGAACAAAGGGCATGGATCCAACATTACTTCAATAGGATCATTTGATAAAAAACGAAATCTAGGCTCAGCAAAAAAAAAGAATGTGAAGATGACCTGGTTTCTGAATCGTAATTTTATTGCGTCGGAAAACAGAGAACGCCTCAGTCATCTCAGATCCCTCTTAACACACAAAACAAACAATTAATTTTTAAAGACCACCCTAAAGGTTCATTTAAAGCGTATATGAATTTGAATATGTATTGACTAACGAAAGGATTTAGGTATTATGTGTTTAGTGTTATAATGAAGCAATACTTGAATAAATAAAATACACATTTTATGTTGTTTGTTTGTTTGTTGTTAGAAATAAATATGATTAAAAAACACTATTTGAAAACCATATTTACATAAACAAGAAGTAATTAATACATATGAATTAATGATTTGTTTTGATTTATTGATGACTTATCAATAAAAGGTTTCTTTATCCAAACACCCTAAATCTAAAATTTAATCTAAAAATTTTATTGTATAGTATTTGCAAATACATTAGAATTTTAAACAACTAAAAATAAATACATTAATATGTTTAAAAAATATTATAATTGGAATTGGAACAAGAATACACATTTTCATAACATTTTAAAATGTAATAAAAACCAAAATGCAACATTGTTAAAATTGTTATATAATTATTATCCTTTTTTTTTTCTCTCTCTGTCATCTTTTTCAGTGCTTTGCAAACACATCTTTTGAAAATGAATGTGGCATTTTTGGAGTAGGGTGAAATGTTAAGGTGTGTGAAACTATATTATAACTATAGGATGTTATTACAATGTTATTACACACTTATACATTTAAAAGAATAATTGTGCTAGCTGCAATCCTGTTAATTTGTTCTCACAAGCCAGCCTATAATTTAACATGAGAGCTTCAATATAGTACACTTATCTTAGAGATCCGTTCAGTCGCCACACTGTCTGAAAGATGAGACCAGACCGGAGCTCGTTGACTACCTTTGCTGAGATGTGAAAACTCGTGTCATACTGTACGCATGAATCTTTTTTGTTTCTCTCTCTCTTCTGGTGCCTTTCCCACAGGGAGCCAGACCAAATCCTGCCATTAGTTGCTCCCAAGTTTGGTATTGACTTTTTGGAATAACAGCTTTGCAGCCATGGCGTGATTTATGATGATGCACATTATTGATCACTTAAGGAGATATTAAGGTATTCAGAAATAAACGTGATGGTCTCATCATGGACGGCACAAGAGGCGCCAGGCCAGAGGAAAGTCTTTCAGCATTAATTAGCACGTCTGCGGATTGCTTTTTCCTCTGACTGTCTCAGTACTTTTAGTGAGACTCGTGTGAGATGTGGCCTTAAATAAACATGCTGACAAACATTTGGACTCATAAATGCTGTTAAAGTCCAGTTAGTTCATGTTTTTTGGCTTCAAGCTTCAACACTATTTTAAAAAGATTTGTGAAAAGACATGAAAAGACAAGTACATGCTGACATCGTTATATTATGCTACGGCGCTGAGGTCCAGAGGGCACTTGGGAATCAACCAGGCTAGGTACATTACTGCTGCTTTAGCAGAAAACTCCATTGAGAAGTTGTTCATTTTTTAGCCCAGAGTTCACAGGCTGAGAGACACGAGGAAGACATGGGTCTCGACAGTCTGGAACCGCCTTCATTTGAGCTGAAGTGGAAATTACTGACTCAATCAATAAACAAAGCCAAAGTGTTGAAATATTTATCTGCATGCTAATCCATCTCGGTCTATTATCTAAACATCACTCTTCCACGTTTGGAGTAATTCTGAAAGCCATTTATGGATGTTAGTACACCTCCTGATGGACGCTGGGCCACGCGGCCCTCAGCTTGGAGCCATTAGTTCCTGCTGGTGTCAATAAGAGAGATGAAAGATCCGGAGGCGTCTCCCACCCTGAGTCAGCAGCATCATACCAGAGCAAACCTCTTCAGTGTATTTAGATGGGCATTTAATATTAACATGGTAGCACTGCAATACCTTTCATTAGTATGTCTAATAAATCAGTAGTTGATTCAGTTCTATTTCTGAACATATGTGGATTTGAATATATAATAACTAATGAAAGGATTTGGGCATTGCATGTTTAAGAGTGTAATAATGAAGGAATGATTGAATAAATAAAATTATTATTTGTTTATTGTTAGTAAACCATTTGAAAACAATATTTACTGTACTTAAGCAGCGATGAATTAACATATGAATCATTGACTTCTGTTATAAATAATAGGCTTGTTAGCTGTTTTCTTTATCTAAACAATATAACAATGGATACAAATAACTGATTTTCTACTGAATTGCTCTTTCACAGCCCTGATGTGAATATAATTATCTTCTCCATTTTAAACGATTTGATCAATACGATTTATTATCTAATTTCAGAAATGACTTTTAGTAAGTAATAAACACAGACAGAATGAGATAATCATTATACTCCGTATTGTGCTTATAAAATCACCTTGGAATAATCAGCAGATGCAGAATGTCAGGTTATAGTAATCTGCTTTGGGTTTACATCTAAGCTGTATAATTCCCTAAGTAAGAATTTCAAGCTCTGATGTAACAAACTTTGGTCTCATTTCATTATTTTTTTGTTTGAATAATAATAATAATATAACATGTTATTTTTTATAATGTATTCGTCTTTACTAATAATAATATTAATTACTTAGTTAAGAAGTTGAAATGGAATAGCATCTGAATTTTACTGACATTTTAAGAAACCACGTCATTCTAATTTGTGCTGTTTAAAGTGTTTATTACTTACCTATGTTTACTTTAACAAATTGTATAAATTATTACTTATGTTAACACTTTACAACAAACTTCCTTAGTTAACCTTATTACATTAGTCAGCATGAACAAACAATGAACACAACTTCTAAAGCATTAATTAATCATAGTTAGTGTTAATTTCAACTTGTACTAATACATATTTAGAATCAAAACTTGTATCTGTTAATATTATTTAATTAACCTGAGCTAACAAAAATTTGAACAGGTGTATTTCTATTAACTATCATTAACAAAGATTCATAAATACTGTAACAAATGTTTTGTTCATGGTTAGTTAATGCATTAACTTAAGGAAAGTTCATGTAAAGTGTTACCTTTATTATTTAAAAAATATTGTTGATTTAAAGGTGAATATCTAGAATCTAAACTGTAAAAACAACACATACCCAGAAATACACAACTACTATGTATTGGTTTATTGATTGATTTATCAAGAAAAAATAAGTACTATAATATGAGGAAATATTGTTAGGGATTATTTAGTGTTTTAATTGTGGTTGAAACGTGGCTGCCGTCCACTACCTAAATCGATGTTCATTTTCCCAGCCAAGAATATAACCACATATTCAGGATTGGGGGAACCATATGAAAAAGTTCAAACAACAACAACAAAAACAGTGATAACAGTCATAGCAAAAAGGAATTAACCACTCTTATGAATACTGGGGGAGATGTGTCAAAATCTATGTTAGCTAGGGGCATAATTCCAGGAAAAGTATTGCTTAACTCTTTCCTTTCAGCTGCAAACCTTCTTCACTTCCAGTCTGTTTGTCTCTAGACTCAACCCTGTCTGTGTGTGAAAGCGTGTATGCATGAGTTTTCCGGTCTGTGTTATTGTGTGTCCTGTTTTAGCTGAAGAGTCTAGCCTAATATTATTGAATAATGTGTATTGAGTGACTGTTTGCATGATATATTAAATCTGAACTCAGTCTGAGAGTTAAGCTTTCTGTCTAGCATTCATTCCCCAGCCTCATACGCAGATTTAAAGCTGACGGTAATGATGAGGGTTAAATACCTGCTGAAACAGTCTTCTTGTGTAGCTTTAGCCATAAGACCTCTGTAATAAGGCTCTGATGAAGGTTTAACTAATCCCCATTCCATTTAATAAAGATATTTCCCTGAAACCCAAGGGACCCCTGGTAAACAGGCTGGGGCTATTGTGTTTACCATGCTTATCCAAGCAGTAATCAGCATTCATGGTTATACTTTTCATACACTGTACTGAAAAGGTTAATGCTGCGGCATTTCACCGTTTATGACACTTAATAAAGATTCATTCCAGTCATACTCCAGGAGTAAATGGTGTCAGCAATTCTTAATTACGAGAGGTTAATGAGGTCGGCCCATATCGTGAGGAACTGATGAAACAGTCTTTTATTTAGAAGGTGGATTATTCTTCATCCAGCAGAGAACCGGATGTCTCCAAAGGCATTAAAGTTGGCGGATCCAAACAAATTCACTAAATAGTTGTAATACTTTTGTGCAAAGTATTTCAGAAATCTGCTCATTTACTAACCACTCACAATCCAATTTAACTGGGCCCTAAATGCACAGCAAGTATTTAAATCAACTAATTGTTACTCTTCGCAAACACAACTGCTTTCTATGTAAATTAGGCTCATTATAGATTATGCGTCGTTGACAAAACTCAATTAACTTTGCGGCATTACTGCAAAGCAAGACAAAAGTGCAATTTTATTTAAAAGATATGTTTTGCGATCATGGTGGGGAAAAGCGCTATAATCGGGCATGTATCCAGAATCATGGTGCAGACAAACACACTTCAAGGCTTTTAAAGAGCAGATTCAGGTGTCTGGACTTTAGTGGTGGATCAATGCTGTACAGTTCCAGTAAAGCATGGCATATCGTAGTAGTCTGCTATATTACCCAAACCTTAGCACTCAGAACTGCTCTGCAAGATGGGGAATTGAGCAGAGCAAATCACCTGAGCTGTTTTGCCATCTGACTAATAATTAGTCAGTTATGGTACGCCTCGTGGTACCATCACAGAGAGGCTCAAAATCACTTTCCAGAACATTCTCGTTCACCATTCCTGGCTGGTGGAATGATCTTCCCACCCCTATCCGGAATGCTGAATCCCTGACCATTTTCAAGCGACAGCTGAAAACTCATCTCTTTCGAAGCTACTTGACTTCATCATCATAAAAAAAAAAAAAAAATTCTATCTCTTTATCTATTCCTTCTCTTTCTAGCGTGTACTTATTTGAACAATGTCTAAAAACTTGGTATTACAAGCACTTCCTGTATCTGTTTGCCTCTTTTAAGAAGAATCGCTTTATGTATCCCCCAATTGTAAGTCGCTTTGGATAAAAGCGTCTGCTAAATGTTTAAATGTAAATGTAAATTAAGGAACTGCCATGATAACATTGATTTCACTGTGAAATTGGAGCAAAACGTCTGTTATAATTAAAATGTGAGCTATATCTTGCTTAAAAAAGGAAATGCATGGGTACTACTGAATGACCACCAACACTTAGGTGGGGAAATAAATAATGAAAAATGTCCAATTTACTCCATTATATAATTTGTGATCTACACAACAAAATTGTATTTCTTCTCTTTGCTTTTGAATAATGTAATTCTCTAAAATGTGTAATCTACTAAATTGAATTATGTAGGGTAAATGTAAACCATTTTTGCTGTTGACATTACGAAGCATGCTTTGCATTTGGCTATTTTGCGTGCTATATATATGCAGAAACTGACTGGCATGCATACAATACGCACGTGTTTGACGTGCATATAATACGCATATGTTTGCATTCATATGATACGCAATTTGTTGGCGTGCATATGATACACATTTTGGCATACATATAATACACACCTATCCCACACCCCTAAACCTAACCATGATGTAATAGAGCACAATTCTGTATAAAACACAATAGGGGATTTAACCTAAATGTAACATCTAATGTTAAAATGTATGTTTTTAATGTAACCTTCACCCTTTAAATACATTGATCAGTTCAATAATTATGTATTCGATTTTATATTATTTATTTGAAAGAATTAAATGAGCAGTTTCATGTCCATCCTCATATTGTTCAACTGGTCGAGGCTGATTAAAAAGTAATTGGTGATAAGTAATGCAATACTGTTCACAGTAATCTAATTACACTGTTGAAGATGTAATTAGTAGCTAGTAATTAATGACTTTTTTAAGAATAACTTACCCAACACTTTTAGCTAGTATAATGTATTTCAATACTGAACAATGATCTGAAATTAAGTGAATTATTCCTGTCAGAGAACCATATAAAATAAATTTGAGACTGCTTGAGTTCATGATGTTTCAATTACCTGAACAAATTACATTTGCATAACTTAACACATTAAATCATGTAAATCCAACACACTTTTTTTAGTGAATGGAGAAAACATGGTGCAGCAACATGTAGGCATTTTTACAATATTTACCAGCAGGGGTTGACAAGGCCATGCTAACTAATACATCTTCACCCCTTTGGGTATAAAACAACTAGACAACCCAACAACAAATATGTTATTCTGCATACAGTATTAAACCTGAGTTTCTGCACACGTGCCAAGGTGAGAGCTATGATTTGACATATTTACAGCTAGTGGCCAAACAATTCAAGTTCACTCTCCACAAATCCAAAAGTGTTGTTCTTGTAATTCATCACAGTCAGCTCGGCCAGTGACCTCCCTTTGTCTTCCTCTGGCTCCCTGCATCTCCCTGTAACCCAATAGAGACAGAAATAAGATCAACGTCACTCTCCACTTGACTCAGTTCATCCCAGTCCTGACATCAAACGCATCGATTGAACAGCCTGCTCTAGTGAAGGTGAAGTGATCAGCACAACCATGGATTCCTCACATCACTACTGAGCTGAAAGCAAACACTAGTCACTGTCAGAGACGGCTCCCTCCGAGGGGCATGAACACAAACCTCTTAAACGTGCAAAACCACTAAATATCTTTTGGCCTGGATGTATGATGTGATGGTTATTTCCATTTAATGAAAAGTATTTTTGATTTAATATATTACATTGAGAGAGAGAGAGAGAGAGAGAGAGAGAGAGAGAGAAGCAAGTTCTATCATCATCTACACACCCTCATGTCTTTCATGAAGCACCAAAGGAGTTATTTAGAGCAGAATGTCTTAACTTCTCTTTAGATACTGCGGAAACAGTTACACTGGGTGAAATAAAAAGGTATAGGATTTATGTTTAACTTCACCAATAAAACTACAAGTAACACATTGAATTAAACATGAAAATTGAAATTGATGTAAAAAGAAAATAGTATTTTCTAGTAAATCACACTCCAGTAATCATCGTTTTATTTACAACTTTGTTGTTGTTTGTTATTTTTTATTATTTTTACAGTGTATAAATTTCCCCCACTTTTTTCTTCGAAATCGAAACACACACACACACACACACACACACACACACACACACAC